>NC_047582.1:3707500-3830000 GCF_011004845.1 Esox lucius | reverse complement strand
GTTCGAAACAGGCTCCTTAGGGGCAAGACTGAAATTGGACAAAGCTAGAAAAAGCCCTTAATCAATGCGAAGCAAAGAAGAGCCAGGCTGACGTTTGCAAAAGACCATAAGGATTGGACCGTAGAGGAATGGAGTAAGGTCAACTTCTCTGTCATCTTTTCAAATGTTCAGCTTTGCCCAACACCTGGTAGTCCAATGGTTAGACGGAGACCTGGAGAGACCTACAGTGTCTCGCACCCACTATGAAATTTGGTGGAGGAGCAGTGATAATCTGTGAATGCTTCAGCAAGGCTGGAATCGGGCAGATTTGTCTTTGTGAAGGACCCATGAATCAAGCCAAGTACAAGGTTATCCTGGAAGAACACCTGCTTCCTTCTGCTCTGACAATGTTTCCCAACTCTGAGAATTGTTTTTTCCAGCTGGACAACGCTCCATGCCACACAGCCAGGTCAATCAAGGTGTGGATGGAGGATCACCAGATCAAGACCTTGTCATGGCCCATCCAATCTCCAGACCTGAACCCCATTGAAAACCTCTGGAATTTGATCAAGAGGAAGATGGATTGTCACAAGCCATCAAACAAAGCCGAACTACTTGAATTCTTGTGCCAGGAGTGGCATAAAGTCACCCAACAGCAATGCTACAGACTGGTGGAGGGCATGGCAACACGCATGAAAGCTGTGATAAGAAATCTGGGTTATTCCACCAAATATTGATTTCTGAACTCTTCCTAAGTTGAAACATTAGTATTTAGTTGTTGAAAAATGAATATGAATTTGTTTTCTTTGTATTATTTGAGGCCTGAAAACCATTTTTGGTTATTATGACCAGTTGTTATTTTCTACAAATGAATACTCTACCATATTTTTATTTGGAATTTGTGTAATGTTGTCAGTAGTTTATAGAATAAAACTAATCTTTTCATTTTACTCAAACACATACCTATGAATAGTAAAACCAACGAAATGATAATTTTGCAGTGGTCTCTTAATTTTGTCCAGAGCTGTATATACTGTAGTTATATATAGTTATGTATAGTATATTTTTATCAAGTGGACATATGGATATCAGAAACGTAAGTACTTAGAAGAACTGTCTCATGGAAATCCAAAGTACACTGGATGTATTAGACATTTTTGCTGTGGTATCAAAATGGGTATTGAGAATCATCTAATTTCTCTGGTCATAATTCAACATGGAGTCGTGATCTCTAGATCAGTTTATGCCTTCTTGAGTTTGAAAGAGTCCCTGGTATAAACAGATGTGGAATCAGGCGGATTAGCTACTACAAGCATATTGGTGTGTTCTTTTGACTTTTTCTTTATTTCATCAGCTCCGGAAAGACAAAAGCAAAGAAAATTGGAGGAAAGGACAACAAAAATAATGCTAAACCACTGGGAGGAGTGGAGCTTGGAGCAGAGGTATGAAACAGAAACTAGTTGCTCGTAACTGAAACACATTTAAATTTGGTGTCTATACATAGATGCCTGAAGTACACAGTAATGGAGGGAATGCAACCGCTTGAGCGTTGATGTGTTGATGCACAACAAGTTTTCATTGAAGGTTGTTTTTGGACCAATTCTCTTCCAGCAAAGTAGATGATCTGCTATAAGATACTTTTGGCCATATAGTGTATGTGGACGTCTGACCATGTGAGCTTATTGGACATTCCAAATCCATTCCAAATCCTTCCCCAAACTATTGCTACAAAGCACCCAATTGACTAAAATGTCTTTATATCCTGTAGCAAACTCTGAAACATAGCCCCAGACCATCGTCCCTCCTCCACCAAACTTACTACTGTAGGGTTTGTGCATTCCGGTAGATGTTGTCCTGGCATCTGCCTCACCCAGAGTTGTCCAACAGACTGCCAGATAGTGAAGCATGATTCATCACTTCAGGGAACAGGTTTCCACTGCTCCAGAGTCCAGTGGCAGCATGCTTTACACCACTCCAGATGATGCTTGGCATTGAGCATGTTGATGTGAGGGTTGCATACAGATACTTGGCAATGGAAACCCATTTTGTGAAGCTCCCAACACACAGTTCTTGTGCTGATGTTGCTTTCAGAAGCAGTTTGGAGTTCTGTGGTGACTGATGCAATAGATGATAGGCTATTTTTACACACTTCAACCCTTGGAGGCCTCGCTCTGTGAGTTTGTGTGGTTTACCAATTTGTAGCTGGGTTATCGTTGCTCCTAGACACTTCCACTTCACAATTATAGCACTTACAGTTGACTGGGGCAGATCTAGTAGGGCAGAAATTTGGCAAAGGTGGCATCCTAAGAGCCATGTTTAAAGTCACTGAGCTCATCAGTACAACCCATTGTGCTGCCAATGTTTGTCTATAGAGATTTCATGGCTATGTCATGGATTTTATGCACCAGCGTGCAATGGGTATGGCTGAAACACCTGAACTAAATAATTAGTAGTGGTGTCCACATTAGGGGTGTCGCGATATACCGGTATTGACGATAACCGTGATATTTAAATTTTTTATATTGATATCATGTTAATAATACACATACAGTGGGGAGAACAAGTATTTGATACACTGCAGATTTTGCATGTTGATGTCTGTAATTTTTATCATAGGTACTCTTCAACTGTGAGTGATGGATTTTAAAACAAAAATGTAAATAATTAATTAGAATTTTATTGCATGACATAAGTATTTGATACATCAGAAAACCCAGAACTTAATATTTGGTACAGAAACCTTTGTTTGTAATTACAGAGATCATACGTTTCCTGTAGTTCTTGACCAGGTTTGCACATACTGCAGCAGGGATTTTGGCCCTCTCCTCCATACAGACCTTCTCCAGATCCTTCAGGTTTTGGGGCTGTTGCTGGGCAATACGGACATTCAGCTCTTCTATTGGGTTCAGGTCAGTAGACTGGCTAGGCCACTCCAGGACCTTGAGATGCTTCTTACAGAGCCACTCCATAGTTGCCCTGGCTGTGTGTTTCGGGTCGTTGTCATGCTGGAAGACCCAGCCACGACCCATCTTCAATGCTCTTACTGAGGGGAGGAGGTTGTTGGCCAAGATCTCGTGATACATGGCCCCATCCATCCTCCCCTCAATACGGTGCAGTCGTCCTGTCCCCTTTGCAGAAAAGCATCCACAAAGAATGATGTGTCCACTTCCATGCTTCAAGGTTGGGATGGTGTTCTTGGGGTTGTACTCATCCTTCTTCTTCTTCCAAACATGGCGAGTGGAGTTTAGATCAAAAAGCTCTATTTTTGTCTCATCAGACCACATGATCTACTCCCATTCCTCCTCTGGATCATCCAGATGGTCATTGACAAACTTCAGACAGACCTGGACATGCACTGGCTTGAGCAGGGGGACCTTGCATGCGCTGCAGGATTTTAATACTAATGGTTTTCTTTGAGACAGTGGGACTGTGGTCCCAGCTCTCTTCAGGTCATTGACCAGGTCCTGCCGCGTAGTTCTGGGCTGATCCCTCACCTTCCTCATGATCATTGATATCCTACGAGGTGAGATCTTGCATGGTGCCCCAGACCAAGGGAGATTTACGTCATCTTGAACTTCTTCCATTTTCTAATAATTGCGCCAACTGTTGTTGCCTTCTCACCAAGCTGCTTGCCTATTGTCCTGTAGCCCATCCCAGCCTTGTGCAGGTCTACAATTTTATCCCTGATGTCCTTACACAGCTCTCTGGTCTTTGCCATTGTGGAGAGGTTGGAGTCTGTTTGATTGATTGTGTGGACAGGTGTCTTTTATACAGGTAACGAGTTCAAACAGGTGCAGTTAATACAGTTAATGAGTGGAAAACAGGAGGGCTTCTTAAAGAAAAACGAATAGGTCTGTGAGAGACAGAATTCTTACTGGTTGGTAGGTGATCAAATGCAATAAAATGCAAATTAATTATTAAAAAAATCATACAATGTGATTTTCTTGGAAAGGAATAAATCATACAATTTATTACAATTTTTTTTAGATTCCGTTTCTTATAGTTGAAGTGTACCTATGATAAAAATGACAGACTTCTACATGCTGTGTAAGTAGGAAAACCTGCAAAATCGGCAGTGTATCAAATACTTGTTCTCCCCACTGTATGTGATAATATCGTATTCACTAGGTAAAACTGAAGTTCTATTTTTCCAAAATTCCCCTTGGTTGTTCAATACCATATTCATGTCACATATAGACAAATGGTGTATGTGCTTAAAGGAGACAGGACCTATACACTGGTGTTGAAATCAACTCGTTAGCCCCACTAGATCCCCTGGGAGAGATCTGTAAAGACACAACGTTTTAGTACCCCATTCACATGGGAAAAAGGACGTTATCTTCTAAAACCTTTTCATAGCATATTCACTGGGTGAAAATGTTTTGTATTTTTCCAAAAACTCCTCTCAGTGTTAGGCCTTGTGGATATTTTGTTTATCAGTGGCCTTTTCACCATCCATTAATTTGTCTTTGTATGCTTTTATTTTTTTATTTGTACAGTTACGGACTCCCCACCGTCATACATTCTTATTTTGAGTGTAATTCATATGCCAAAAAAGAGAGAAAAGTACATCACACAAAATTTAAGATGATTTTGACTGACAGCAATTTTTTTATTAAAAATGTTCTAAAGATACCGCGATAATATCGTCACCGTGAATTATTTTGGCCACGATAACCGTGTAGAGAAAATCTGATATCGTGACAGCCCTAGTCCACATACACAATATGGCCAAAGGTGTATCAGCTTTTTTTTAAAGGCAACAGATCTAGTTAGCTAGCTTGTTTACTTTGTCATCAAAGTTATTTTCATTAATGACAGTATGATATAATGACAGACAGACAGCGAAACGAGTCAGAGGAGAGAAAGAAAGGAAACGACAGAAAGAGAGCGTGAAGCGAGTCAGAGGAGCGAATGAAAAGAAAGGACAGAAAAATATGTGTGGCTCAGGGAGACAACAAAACAACAGAGATCGAAGTTAGTGGCCCAAAATTAACGTGATAGACTGTGGCTGTAATTTTGATCCATGTCACAAAAAGCATTACTAAAGTATAATCCAAAATAAATATAAACATCTTGGCATTAACTGGAGTTGGGAGTTTAGAAGACTGAGCGAGTGTCTTGCTTTAGCTATAGAGGTAATGCTTCTCAAATGCCTTTGCACTAGATTTTAGATTTAATCAATTTAAAAGATCTCAAATGATCTATGTACTGCCAAGAATTACAATAGGCACTTTTACATAGGCTGAAACACTATTGTAGCGAACAGCATTCAGATTCTCTTTGCGGTGGCCTACATAGCTTTGTGTAGTACCTGTGATTGGCCTTGTTTGAGAGTTGACAAGCATTCCTCTACTGTAGAGACTAAACTTGGGGGCATATCCAAAGAAAATGTATATTAGATAAGATTTAAACTTTGTCATTAAACAGTACAGTACAACGAAATGCAGTTAGTATTTAACCACAGGTGGTGAATAGAAAAGGGCAGAACATGTATTAAGGATAATGTAAGTGGGATGTATAGATGTGCAATGAAGGCAAATGTCAGTTTTTACATAGGTTTAAGAATATCTAAATGAATATTGATATTGCAATATTCATGATAAATATCGCAAAATCACATTTTGTCAATATTGTGCAATCCTATTCTATATTCAACTTTTGTTATATGTCTAATAAGGTGTTTTTACATATCCAAACCAAACTGTTCGCCATAATTATTCGATTCAGCTTCTTATGAGATGACCCAACAGACATCATTATTTTACATAAATAATGCAGTGTTGTTTTGTTTACCAATGCTGCTCTTTACAAGACAACGGCAACACTTTATCTGGATATAATTACTATAATGCAGTTTCATTTTGTATCACAAAATACTTTATGTACAGTGTAAAAAGAGCATTCTCATACATTAAAGCACAGGTGTTAACATAGTCACTTGCCTTAGGGCAGCCTTGAAGCTAACAAGAAATGTGTTAGGGGTTGGTTTGTGTAGTAGCCACAAGGTGTAGCATGACTGGGGTAATTTTATATTCATAGTTTTTCTGTAGTCATTTTGAATCAATTTCATGAAAGTTTGAGATGGAAATAAACCGACTGCACGTTTGTTTTGACTTTTTGTTGAAAATTGTTAACAGTATTTATTAATGTATTTAATTTGTACAGCAATATATTGACTTTAATGTGGTCATGATGTAAACCCACCTAATCTTCACAGAATGACTATCTTTTTAGATATATTCTCATCCATGTCATATAAAGTTTTTTATGTATGTTATGAATCTTTTGGTCATATCAGCCAACCCTAATCCATTTACCAATTGGTCCTCTTCTCTAACCTCCAGAAGGAACTGCACCTACGCTGTGTGACCTGCCACTATGAGTTCTCCACAAGGAACAAACTGTTTGATCACCTTAAGTTAACTGGACACGCTACTGCTGTATCACACAATGGTAGCAGCATTAGTGCAGGGGGAAAGAATAAGAAGGAGAAAAAAAAGAACAGATGATCATGTGACACAGAAGATGAAAATTTTTGTTAAAGACTAAACCGGCCTAAAGTGATCACTTTACACTGGGCTGTTGAGCTGAAGGAGAATGAACTTTCCCCCACAGGAGACTCTAAAAGGCTGATGTTTCAAAACCTTTAAAGACTGTCTGAAAAAGGAGACTGATTGCTGTTTGAAGTTCTTGCTTATTAGAAAACAATCAATGCTCAGATACTTAATCAATGGATTAAGAATGTTCCTTTTTGGTTCCTAAGGGTTTTTTCTATTATAAACCGATACTGATGCAATGACAACTGCAAAAAAAAATATTACACACCTATAGCCAATTACCATTCAAAACTGTACACATTTCATTCACATTTACATGGGATTGTTAACATTTATTAACTGGCTGGTTAATAACATGAATGCTGATTGGCTAAACACCTTAGGTGGCAACAGAGGGTAGAATATAAGCAAGCCAGCCTTTAGAACAGTAAAAACTAAACGTTTTGTCATATCTTTGGTATACAGTCACATACTGTTCTGTAGCTGCTCATTCCGAGTGCTATATATTTACACAAATAATGAACTGTACATACTCATCTCACTTGTACATTGGTCAATAAACCACAGCTGGAAATCTTAATAGTCGTTCTTATGCACGATGCATTGTGGAGTGCCTGGATACAACACAAACCCTTGATGTCATATTGCTATTATAAAGTGGTTACCAATACATGTAAGAGATGTACAAAGTTATGGAAAATCATGCCTGTGGTATATAGTCTCAAACCATAGTATTAAGCCAATCAGGATTTGAACTGTGGAAGTCTATGACTGACAAAACCCATTTAAAAATGCAAACAGATGCTGCAATTCCTTTTTTTCTATAATGGGTATGCTGATTTTGTGACAGAACTCAAATTCACATGAACATATTGCATTCACTTATTTCTGATGAGAGAGTCATAATACCTGGATATTTGAAAAATAAATGGCAACAGTTATTTTATATTTCATTTCCACAGTCTGTTCAGTACAATTCTGACACATTGAATAAGCTAATGGAAATATTTTGTTTACCATTTCATTTCCTTTTTGTGATAGCATAAAATGTGTCAATGAAATATCAATTGACATTGCATTTTCATGCTATATGTGGTTAAAAGACTGTCAAAATGTAAATACAATTGCAATGCTATATTTTGCCTATTGCATTTCTTTGTTCCTCCAGTAGATGGTGCAGCTTGTTAAAGCAGTTGCAATCTGGTTTGCCTTTAACATGTCCAGGGCCCGGTTTTTCAAAAGTAATCCACTAGGATTTTGGATAACGGATTGGATCAAATCTTGAAAACGGGTTTTTCAAAAGAAAAAACATTACATAATCGGATAAGATCATGTAATCCAATCTTGGTTTTGATCCGGATCAAACCTTTAGTTTGGGTTTTTCAGAACTTTTTTGTAGGATTTGGATCACTTTGATCCAAAAAGGGTGGATTCAGCGTGGATTTCATGCCCAAAATGTAATGAAAACATTAAAAATGTATCAAATAATACTATATTTGGATCATGCAGTATCTTACAAGATATCCTATTTATTCATAAGGTTTTAATTTTATTTGTTCATCCGTCAGGCTACAGTGATTAGGTAGGCTTTAACGTATTCAGCCTTTCAGTATAGGCCTACAGCAAAGTAGAAAGAGTTTGGCCTCATAAAATAATCCCCCAAACAGCTGTCAGAATTGACCAAAAACAATACATTTTATTCTGTCAGTAATTGATATATATATTCATCACAATCAAAAATATTTTTGTTTTTAGAATATTTATTAGTGATGCATGCAATGATTACAGAATAACCCAAAAAATGCAAAGAATGGCAATCACCGATTTTTGAAATCCAAAACAAATCCAAATCAGAAATAGTGTCTAACTATTGCGTCCCTTGTTGCACGTCCTGTTTGCTGGCAGAATGCAGGAGGTTGGTTAGGGTCTCCAAGGGGCTCAGGTGCATTATTGTCAGCACAGAGAGGGACATTGCACTTAGTAGCGATGTTGTGCAGGACAATACAGGCAAGGGTTATGTTGCATGCTTTCTGTGGTTCCACTCTCAGGTAGTTAAGGCATGCAAAGCGCCTCTTAAGAACTCCATTTAAACGCTCAATTGCACATCTTGCTCTGCAATGAGCAGTGTTGAAGCGTGCCTGCGCCGGTGTATTTGCTGTTAGAAAAGGAGTAATCAGCCATGGTAGGAGTGGGTAGGCACTGTCTCCTAATATTATGCCATCCAGTCGGTTGGTTTGGAGGTCTCTATATAGAGCGCTCTCCCTCAGGATGCGTGCATCATGGACAGACCCAGGTCACTTGACAACGCAGTTGGTGATGATGAAGTCAGCATCACACACAAGTTGGACATTGATGCTGTGCCTCCCCTTTCTGTTTATAAACTCCCATTCATTCTCACGAGGTGCTTGTATATGCACATGTGTGCAGTCGATTGCTCCAATAGTATTGGGCATATTCCCCAAAAGAAAAAAGCTGCGCTTGGCCTGGGCAATCTGGTTGTCCTTTGGAAAAGAAACAAATTCATTGACCAGGCTGGCTAGTGCGATTGACACATCTCTCACCACATCACACACAGCTGATTTCACCAACAACTTGATAGAAAGTCCCACATGCATAAAATCGGAGAGCAATGAGGATCTGGTCTTCCACAGACAGACCATGACTCCTTTGGGTTCTGGGTTGAAGTTTTGGCCTGAGAAGGTTCACAAAGTACTCTATATCAGCCTTCCCAAAGCGAAACCGGACATACAGCTCCTCAGTGGTGTATTGCTCCAGTGGCTTGGTACGTTCAACATACACCCTTTGACGGTATCCTCTCCTGGCAAAGTGGCGGTGGACAACACTTGCCATGTCACTGTCTCTGATTTATATGGCTGTGTAGTTGGTTGTTTCAAACACACCTATTACAACTGATTGGTTTAGGCTTGTGTTCAATGGAGGCAATTGGACCCATGGCCTATAATTGATGAACAATGTTCACTATAGTAAAGCAACGGAACCATGGACTCAAGAAGCTGTAACTTCACTGCTGCTGAAACCAATGCACTACTAGAGGGTGTTTGGTGCCATTATGGAACAATAGTGGGAAGTATTAATTCTGCTAAGGATACCAACAAAAAGAAAAATGATGTTTGGACTTTAATCACAGAAAATGTGAATGCCATAGGGTCTGGCCAGAGGAGGACCACAGACCAAATCAAATTGCGGTGGAAGAATCTTAAGGCCAGGGCAACAAAGGACCATGCTGAAGCCAAAAACCCACAAACAGGCAACAAGCCATTTAAGAGGTGAGATTACACAGATGTGGTCCTCGACATCATTGGAGGTGAGAAGTCGCAAGCTCTCCATGGTATTCAAGGTGTTGTAGGGGATGGCGAGCCTTGGATTGAGGAGGAGGAGAATCTGCCAGTTCCTCCTGAGGCTGATCCAGAGAGCGTATTTATATTGGATCTCAGCTCTGTCCCTGAGGAAGAAGCTGGATCCTCATTGGTTGAGCCAGTGGTAGTTGCCACAGGATCTCAGAGGAAAGGCTTGAAGCGCCCTTCATCAAACAAAGATGATGATTACAAGGCACTTCTGCAAAAAGAGACTGAAAGGGCAGAAGCACAACTGACTCTGACCAAACTGCAGCAAACCAAGGCCAGACTTGAGATCCGCCTCCTAAAGGCTACGCTCAGACAAGCTGGTCTCTCCACATCAGATGAGGAAGTCTGAAATTATTGTGGAGTATTTGACATTAAGTCTTTTTTTTTATTCAATACATCTATATTTGAAACTTGTTATTAATATCCTCAATGTACAGTGTTTGTGTTGTAGGTCTCAGATGAGCGGACTGCTGGAAGAGGATGGGGTGGGGTTTTTCTTGTTTTTAGTTTTTTTAAATGTATGTGTTTTCATTTCAAATATAAATAAACTTATATTGACCCCACACTGGCTATTCTACTTGTTGCTCTTTACATATCTATAGTTCTACATTGTGATTTCCTATCCTGTTTGAGCACTGGTTATCCAGATTTGGTGATCCTGAAATGTTCCTATCCGGATCAGATTGATCCAATCCGATGTTGCTTTGAAAAACTGCCTCAAAAGTAAGCTGGATTACGTGATCACAGATCGCAAAAAAAAGGATTACTAAATCCGGATCAATTTTATCCGGATTAAACCTTTTGAAAAACTGGGCCCAGTTGATTTGACTTGTCAATAAAACCTTGTGGATGAACAGGAACACATTTTCACTAAGGTATTAAACGGAACATGAAAATGACACAAAAATGATCATTTCCCTCATGATTATGCAATTGCTTTAACTTTATAAACAGTGTTATTTTGTACTAGATGTTCATCTTTTGTAAAGTTTATTTCTGACCAACAGGTTTCAAATGGTGGACCTTTCTTATCATTGTTGTGCCATAAGCTGACAATGTTAGATTATACAGTATGATTAAGCGAAAAAGAAAACACATGAAAGCCTAGTCCTGGAGTTTTCACATTAGTGCTGGATACCTATTGGGAGATGGTCAAGATTCTCTGGCGAATCCACGGGGCGGGCCACCTGGGCACTTGCCCCACCTGAAATCTGATTGGCCTCTTGAGTGCCCCTCCGTTGTAAATGCAAAATATAACATCAGTGGAGATGCTAGGATTTTCAAAATGTTGGGGCTGTATGGGGGTAGTAATTATTATAGAGGGGCCAATATCTGTAAGAAGGGTTTCAGTGTCAGATTTTTGGGGAGGGACATGGCTTTTAAAAACTTTTTAATCTAAGATGGAAGAAAATGACAAAAAATATGATCAGCATTTGTCCAGTATAAAGGATATACAGTTGTGCTCATAAGTTTGCATACCCTGGCCGAAATTTGGCATTGATTTTGAAAATATGACTGATCATGCAATAAAATATATTTTATTTAAGGATAGTGGTCATATGAAGCCATTTATTATCACATAGTTGTTTGGTTCCATTTTAAATCATAATGATAACAGAAATCACCCAAATGGCCCTGATCAAAAGTTTACATACCCTTGATTGTTTGCGCTTGTTACAGACACACAAGGTGACACACAGGTGAAAATGTCAACTAAAGGTGAATTGTTCTGGATACAAAGAAAAACCCGCAGGTCACCTCAGGAGAAATACAGGCTGCTCTGGAAAAAGACAGTGTTGTTGTTTTAAGGAGCACAATACAAAGATACATGAACAAAAATGAGCTGCTTGGTCGAGTTGCCAAAAAGAAGCCTTTCCTGCACCAATGCCACAAAAAAGCCCGGTTACAATATGCCTGACAACACCTTGACACGCCTCAGCTTTTGGCACACTGTAATTTGGAGTGATGAGACAAATAGAGTTTCATGGTCATGACCATAAGCGCTATGTTTGGAGAGGGGTCAACAAGGCCTATAGTGAACAGAATATCATCGCCACTGTGAAGCATGGTTGTTGCTCACTGATGTTTTGGGGGTGTGTGAGCTCTAAAGGCACGGGGAATCTTGTTAAATTGATGGCAAGATGAAAGCAGCATGTTGTCAGAAAATACTATTGGACAATTTGCATTATTCTGCATGAAAGCTACGCATGGGACGCTCTTGGGCTTTCTAGCACAATAATGACCCTAAGCACAAGGTCAAGTTACAGCAGAAAAGGAGAAGGTTCTGGAGTGGCCATCACTGTCTCCTGACCTTAATATCATCAAGCCACTCTGGGGAGATCTCAAACGTGCGGTTCATGTAAGACGACCAAAGACTTTGCATGACCTGGAGGCATTTGCCAAGGCATTTTGCCACCTATACCACCTGCAAGAATTCGAGGCCTCATAGACAACTATTACAAAAGACTGCACGCTGTCAGTGATGCTAAAGGGGGCAATACACAGTATTGAGAATTAAGGGTATGTAGACTTTTCAACAATTCGACTTGCCTCTCCAACATTCCAAATTTCTGGCTGAGATCTATTAACAGAAAAAGCCATAGAAAATAAAATAGAATATAACTTTATTTTTTCTGAGGGAACTTTGTTTGTGGCGTCAGACACAAAAAAAATTGTATGCGTACAGGTATGCACAGTATTTACAGGTATATACAAGATGATCTGCCCCATCGACATGCAGCCAATGTTGGCAGCCATGTGCAATACAACAAAGTTCATCCCAGCATGCCCATCCACATGAAAAGAAACGTCCTCATGCAGCCCATCCCTCCTGCCATGGAGGTCCAACACTAGCAGCAGAACAGAAGGAATTTGTGGATCCTCTCCGCAGCCCCATCCATCCCACATCGTTGCAATGATGACATGAAATCAAAAACAAAATAATATAGAATACATACGTTGTATACATTCGTTGACAGGGGAGATGACAGAACCTTGTGTGTGTGTAAGGAATATAATTATCCACAGTATGAGTAAAGGATATACATATGTTTAGTAGTTTTATTCCCAACAGATGTGGCTAAATGGTTTTAAAGGCACTAGATAAATCCACAAACACAAGCCTGGCATGTGCTTTTGGTTTTTCCAGATGGGAGTGTACATGCTGCATTAATGTAAGGGCAACATAATCTACACATCCACTCTTCATGTAGGCAAACTGGAGTTGATCTGCCAGGTTCTGGACCATCTCTTGTAGTTGTGAAAGTACCAGAAAACTCTTCATCACAGCTGATGTAAGAGCTACAGGCCAGAAGTCATTGGGAAGTCTGGGTCTACTCTTCTTTAGAACAGGGCAGTTGGTAGAGGTCTTTTACAGAGCTGGAACTGTGTGTTCCTCCTAGGACCAGTTGACCAGTTCACAGAATACAGGGGCCAGTTGTTGTAACAGGTCTTCAGGAGCTTATTACACATGTTATCAGGATATGAGGCTTTGTTGACTTTTTGCAAATGTGCCACAATCAAAATATAATGAAGTTATTTAGGTCAAGATATTCTTTAAATATTAGTCTGGCATGTGCTATTTAATTGCTGTGTTCTGTCCATACTATTTATGATGGCTGTATGTGGCCTGGAACTTCTGTAGTAACTGCTTAACATTTAGTTTTAGTTATTCAGTATTTTAACAAATTCTCATTTTACAGCAACAACCCAGTGGAAAAAAATGAAGACCCCTAAAGCAACACTGTTTGAGTATTTGGGACCACAACAAGTGTGTAGGCCTACACAATAATACAATTTCTATATGTTTGAGTGGTTTTTATTACACATGAAACCTATGCACAAAATATTTGTCTGTCATCGTTACAGGGTGTTTGTATGTTCACAGATCTAATTTCACGGGTACATTTCATGTTTTGCATAAGACTTTTTTTTACGATCATACTGATTTACATATGGATTTTCTTACAATCCCAACAATACTTACGCTTAACCTTTTGGCAGTAATCTAACTCCATACCTTAATTAGCTTACTTCATTTACCTTGAATCAAATTACATTAGATCTTGACACATGGATGTACTATTGTTTTTTGTATTTTTTTTTTAATTCAATGTTGTTTTAAGTTCTTTAATTATCCAAGGTTTATAATTTGAACATATTTTCAAATATTATACCTTTCTTTGATGGTATAATTGCCTCCTCAAACATCATCACATATCCTGACAAAGTCTCCACATCCTCATCAAGTGTGTTGTCAAAAAACACTGACCAGTCTGTGTTGCCAAAGCAGTCCCTGAGATATATGATTATATCTTAAACCAACAATGAGCTAATTACACTAATGGCCAAACATACAACTGTTTTCGGTCAACCAATTGGATTTGTGGCAGTGTCCCGAATATCTAGGGTCCTACAATTGTGGTCCTGAGACTGCAGCCTCTGGTACTGCAGCCACATTGGGAGTAAATAAGAAAAAGAAACAGGTAACTGACCTAAAACTGATTGATATTTATTATTAGAATGGTGGCCACTTGTGTTGTAGTGATTGGCATTTCGGCTCTTTTCAGTGAACCAGCTCCAGCTCAGCTCACCAAAAAGAGATGTCTCTTTTGGCTCCCAAATGGCTCTTTAAAAAATATGTTTTGTATTTTTTCAAGTCAAACAGTTTGCGATAGTTTGACAATGATTGGTGCTAAAACATTTCTAATAAAATTATTAAATGAAATCATACACTACCTTAACCACAAGGTATTTAAAATGCATTGGTTTGTTATGAATAAGAATGCTATTAAACATTTGCGTTTAAAGTATAACTTTTTAATGTGTATAAACAAAGTGCATATAAATCTAACCATTCAAAACAAATACTATCTGAACAGCATAATTCGAATGCTTTTGGACCTGTGAGCTGTGTGACTGGGTGTCCCATAGAAAGGATAGACATTTTTGAGAGGCAACTTGGACAATTATTGTATATTGCACTGTATGGTCATTTTATGCATATTTTATTACATTCTACTGTAAGCACAACATGCACTCATTCAGCCCTATTTATCTATAAGAATTAAATAGACCGCTGATTCATTACAAACCCATCAGTGAAAATTTGTGTTGGTGAACTTGTTCTTTCCTCCATGATTTTCGACGGTGGTGTAATTGGTTATGGAAGCATTTTGCCCAGCTGCTTTAGATAAGTGTCCAACATTGTAGGTGTTATTTACGGTAACGAATGAATTCTAACATGTCATTGAAGACTGATATCAGCTTGCGTGGTCGGGCCTTAGAAGTTTGAACAAATGACTAATGATAATTAGACCTCCCATCTCTGTCCTTGAAGCTAAAATATGCGTCAAAATAGATACGATGAAAGGTGTTTTCACGGCTCTCTAAATTGCGCATTGGTGCGGCTATAAACAGGGAATTATGATAATCTGAGCAAACAGAATGAATGTGTGTGCTTGAGCATTTAGGCCTTTATTATTTTATGAATTTTTTCGTTCTTTTAATAAGTTAACTATATTCATTTAAATTGTTTGATTATTCTTATCTTCATTTTAGATTTGGCTCTTCTGATATGCGAGCCGGCTCCCAACGTTCACCAACAAGCCGGCTCTTAGAGCCAAGCAATTAGTTGCAATACAGGCAGGTGAGACAACTGATGTCTCCTGTAAATCACAAATGGTGGTTATGTTGCGATAGATGTTGCCTGACAATACAGTGACAGAGAGGTTTATGGAGTTTGTGGAAGTCAAAGATAAAACTAGACTTGGCCTCTTTAATAGCATGGATAGATCTGTTAAGATTCATCCATGAGAACAACCTAGAGGGGGCTTTTGCTGAGACCGTCACTCATGGGGACATGGGACAGCCGCGACTGAACGCATTGGCCATGTTGTCCATCGAAAGCCAACTGGTTCAGCAGCTACATGACTTAATTCCCAAAGTAATCGAAAAGTTTGCCCAGAGGGAGGAAACGCTGTGCCACCTCTCTTCCAGTGAGCCCTCAGCCTTGGTGAGTGAAAGCATATTTTATCATCCTGCCTTTGTGGTGCTGGTGCGTGCATTGGTCATATTTTTGTGCTGGATCGATTGATATAGATGGTGACGAGTGTCAGTGTGTCCATGCTTATCTATTAAGGTTGTTGTC
Source organism: Esox lucius (assembly GCF_011004845.1). Classification (NCBI taxonomy): domain Eukaryota; kingdom Metazoa; phylum Chordata; class Actinopteri; order Esociformes; family Esocidae; genus Esox; species Esox lucius. The sequence goes on along the minus strand of NC_047582.1, from coordinate 3,813,948 downwards.
ATAGAATGGATCTGTATCCTGAAAAAGTTGTCTTTCCACTTCGTTGTGGCCTTCAGTGGTGTTGAGCTCATTGCTGTTCGCGTATGGCTCTGTAGGCACATTGGTTCTGAGCTTGGTTGCATTCCTAATTTAGGTTTGTAAATGTGACAGTGGTAATTTTACATGTGTGTGAGAGAGAAGGAGAGATATTACACAAGAAGGTCTCTTTCTCTCTCTCTCTCTCTCTCTCTCTCTCTCTCTCTCTCTCTCCAGTATGTGTATTACAACACCTGGTAGAAGCAAGCCGCTCTGTCGTTAAAAGTGTTTTGTGGAGCCACGCTGTTTGTTGAAAAAAACACATCAGTAGCAAGAGGGAGTTTTGTAACTTTACTGGTATATATCCTATATTTTGAAATGGTTTGTGTCCCACCAATGTTTTACAAATAAAAACACATCATTGGGGAGATTTGAGTGTAAAAGTCCTAGATGCGGACACCGACATTTTGCTGTGGGAGGGTTGCAGTAGGTGATCATTTGCCATTAGGCTAATCAACATTTCAAATTCACATTCAAGAAACACATTCAAGACATAAAATCTAAGTGAATTGTTCAAGCCCACTTTAAATCATGTGGGCTTAGGACTTAGCCCTTATTTTCACTCCAGAACAAGGATAGGCAGTGGCATACCAGAGTAGGTTTGCGGGGCTCTTCAGTTTGGCAGCGTTCCGTATGGTTTGAGGACTGTACTGGGTCGTGGCGGTGCAGCAGACGCTGTCTTGCAAATGCAAGATCTGTTAAAAGAAATAGTATCCTAAAGAATGTTGCAAAGAACGTATAACATTTCAGAAGTTTTATAGAAGATCAATGACTCTTGGAAAGACCTTGTGTTATAATTATTGTTCCATTTTAGTGAAATGCATTTTTCGTTTAGCGCTGCATAATAATAGCCTATAACTTTTATTTTGATTAGGCCCATTGGCTGTTTTACTCAATTTGTGGTTAATAAGAGTTCAAATCACAAAAAACCTCTAGGTCGTAAAAGTGAGCATCTGGAAATACACTCACGTAAAGGATTATTAGGAACACCATACTAACACTGTGTTTGACCCCCTTTCGCCTTCAGAACTGCCTTAATTCTACGTGGCATTGATTCAAGGTGCTGAAAGCATTCTTTAGAAATGTTGGCCCATATTAGGGGTGTAACGATCCATCTACTACATCGATGTATCGATTTATATTCGTATGATCCAACTACATCGATGTGTGCTCAGCAAGTTGGCCTTCCGGACGACATATATCGATCTAACATCGTTTTAAAATGTAATCAATCGATTGTATCGATACTAGGAAATAACCCATTGGATTTAAGCACGTCAGACTTTATATTAATATTTTTTCTTAGCACTTTTAATGATAAAGGCGATAAACGTTACTCGATTCAGTCTGCCTATCCGTGACGTCATCGCCCCGCGCCAGCAGCAGCACAAAGACCATAGACATAATAAAGAGTAGACGCCGCATCCACCGCTACAGCCTACTGGCGCTGATGAGCCGTGGGACCGCCATCTTGGACCGGTCCGCCACTCCACTCAATGTAATCTGTTTTGGCAGGTGAAACGAGCTGTCAGCGCATTTAATTAATCATACCTCAGTGAATACCTTACTGATTTTCACGCAGGTTTTTTTGCTGCAAAGGTCATATATGTAGCTATGATACAGGACACATGGTTCGGTGTATTTTAATATTCATAGTTTTATATTCATCAAAACTGTGAACATAATCCCCAAAAAGGGAGAAAAACAGGTGGCATAAAGTCAGAAATATATATTTCTCTCTCTCTCATTTCACATCCCAACATACACACATGGGTCCCAGTCTAAAATAGCGACAGTTTTTATTTAAACTGCACATTTACTTTGTTGAAACTCCCTTGAAAAGTCTGCAAACTTAATTAATGTAGCAATTTTCAAAACACAGTTAAAAGTGCTTTTCAGAAACCAGAGGGAAAGAGATCAGGGCTAAGACAATCACAAACACAAGGACATAATATAAAGATAAACTTCATTATACACAAGCTCTGTAATGAACACCCGGACCAGAGTTGTGTGGGTCCAATTGCAGAAGTGCAATGGTAGATTTATTGTTACGTCGCACAAGGGAGTAGGCAAGCACACAAACGATGAAGACAGGCAGAGAGTCGGAAACCAGAATATCAGTCCTTGAAGGCGAAGGCACAGGCAGGGATGAGCAGAGACGTGAAACCGAGAAACAGGCAAGTAGGTCAGGAAGCCGGGTGATCAATCAGCGGAGGCTACAGTACAGGACGGGAGAGACGGTAAGGATATCCAGGGGCAGGCAGGGAGGTCGGTGTTCCGGGAAGGCAGTCCGTACTGGTAACCACACAGGTAGGGTAGGCAGGGAGAGACACGACGGGGCGGACGAACAGGTCAAGACGCAGGATTCTGGAAACGAGGAGAGAGGACGGGACAAGAGGGCAGAGAACACAACAGGCTGGGAATCAACTACTAAGGAGCGCGCGATAGAATGCTTGGCAGGTCCACTGGGAACAATACCTCACGCTGGAGGGGAGGAAGAGCACAGGCTAAATAGAGGGGTTAACAGGGCACAGGTGTTCAATATTCAGGTGATTGGGATCTGGAGTGTTGGGTGCGTTCATGCGTGCTGGGAAGTGAACTGGTGGCAGGTGCGGAGCGTGGCAGGGAGGAGTCGGACCGGGAGAGACGGGAAGACCTCACAAGCTCACAAACCCAGTGTAAGGCAAAGGAGACCAAAATTTGGATTCCTGGAGACACACACCATGAGGCTAGAGTTCATGAAACACAAACAAACAGAGGTATTTACAGACCCACCAACACTTACAGCAGTATTCACATAAAATGTGACAGACCACTGTTTTCAGGCAGTTTTAAGCCATTGCTTTCAGTTTCAGTGTTAATCTTGTCAGAATGATGACAGATATGACATAAAGATACTATGTGTGATGAGTAAGGTTAAAGTACAGATATAAAGCTTAGAATTAGTTTTGGGATGCTGGAATTTAGGATTAAAGTCTTGAATTGTCGTGGAACCACACACATGCACACACTCTAAAACCCCTGAAAGAGGACAGTTCTTCCTCGTGCTCCCTTTCTGCAGTTCAAGAGAGGTGAGTTTGGTAATGTGGTGCAGCCTTATTTTGAGAAACACAGACACAACCAATGACAACAAGTCAGAATGATGATTGTCGATGCCAAACTCAGTCTCCTCAATGTGTTCCCCAAGCAGAAAAACATCCTCCGTTCCAATCTCCTCCCGGACGATGTCTGTGACTGTCGACACCTTAGGAGCTGGCATTGGTGAAGCTTGGCGGATCACCCTCTCTGCAGCACTCAGCACCTTATTAAAATAATAATTTAAAAAAAGACATTATATTTATATAGTGCTTTACACAGGTGAGACACCACACCGAACCATCAGGTGGCGGAAGATGGCCTGGAAGTGCCGATGGATTGTTATTCCAGCGTCCTTATATGGAAAACAGGCACACAATACATACATTACTCACAAGACAAAGATATTCATTAGGTATATTTTCAAAATTGTAATTAAAAGAACACCAACCCTACCTGACGCTCTGATTGAATTAAATAGGAGCTCCAAGTGATCTTGGCTGAACCTGTAGGTGAGCACATACCGCTGAACAAAATAATAAGCTTATTTGAAAACCATTCTACTATCAGATGTTCTGTTGCCTTTATTTTAAGTGGGGTGGGTATGAGACATGAGAGGTAACTTACTTTTGTTAGGGTGAATTACACGTGAATAATACACAGTGTTGGGCAAGTTACTTGGAAATTGCAGTGAGCTAAGCTATTAGTTACTCTGTCATGAATAAAGCTTCACTACACAAAAGCTACCACCCAGTCAAATGTAGCAAGCTAAGTAACACAAACACAGCAGTAGGCTAATTCATTACATAGGAAGCTACTTTAAGTTGTGCTAATTTCACATGACAAGAAAAGTAGCTTGTGTGGCCAAGCTACTTGGTAAATAAAGGAGTTACTACTACTGAAAAGTTACTTGATTCTGGAAATAGTGAAGCTACCACCAAAATACTAAGTTACTAGCTAAGCTAGTACTGCCCAACAATGATAACACCGTCTTTTATTTATATAAATATATAATTAGCTGGCCAATGTTATACCAGTAATATTTGCTTTATTTCTACAATAGCATTCTTGAGTCAGTTGTAATCTAAGTCAGTGTTATAGAGTATGACTTATCAAGTCTCAGTTCGCTGGGTGAACACCTGCTGGTGCAGTAAACATAGCCTAGCTAGCTGGATACGATTTCAGTACATATCAAAAGATCCTTGCTCCTTCTCAACTCTCTGGTAATATTCTAGTCACAAAATACAACCAATAATACGGTAATGTTAAATCTTACTTGTGAAAAGTAATCCCCCGAGCCCTGCTTTCGATGGTCCGCCGATATGAGCAGGAGTATGCTCCACAGTGCTCTGGCACCGTTGCTTCTGCTGCTACGCAAATAGGAGTATGACCGGTCAAAGATGGTGGCCGTATTTCTCGCGCCCCAGCAGCCAATGCGACGTCTACTCTTTATTATGTCTATGGCAAAGACAACAAAACATAGCATGGCAGATGGCAGAGGAGAAGCAGACGAGCGAGAAATTATCAAGCCACCAGTGCGGTCCAGTGTGTGGAAACATTTTGGCTTTTGCAAAGACGGGGATGTTCTAAATAAGTCGCTCGCTGTTTGTAGGATATGTAAAGGTCAAGTAAAGTATGAATCACGACAAATCTCTCCAACCACTTAAGAATTTTACGTGTACCAGAATTTCTGAAGAAGGACGAGGCTTCGGTCCGAATGAAAATTTAGCACAAAGATTTATTAATATGAATTGATAAGTCAAAATACATGAAATACACTGCAGCGGTCAAATATTTGCTCAACCCTCGAGCTTCCACAAAATATTCGCACCGAATAAAGATCGAACATCGGTTTTGATACTCCCGCCACAGGGGCGGTTACTTTTCACTCTCGTGAGTAAAACCCATCCTTATTGGCTCTTCGTTGGCATGGTGACATGTTGGACAAATCTCTTTGTTTTCGCTGTCCAATGAAGAAGGGCATGCTCTAAACTCTTCCCATTTGGGGGTTACTCTCGGTCATAGATCAACAGGTTCTTTGCATACAGGTGTGAAATCTTAACCAGGTTACAGTAATTTACATTCTATTGTCCTAACCTAGACTAGAACATCAGGGGGCTGGAGACAGAAGGTCTCTTTTTGCTGTATAGGGGGCAGTTTCATTTGTATGTTAATTGTGGGGTTTCAAACCTGTCTCTCTATCTGAGCCAGGTGTAAAGTCTGAGTGAGTGTGGCTGAGTGTAATGTATGGAGTTCTAAACTTTTTATGGTTATTGTATTCAATCATATTTCCCTAACCTGGCTGCAGCATACAATTTAATAAAACAAAAACATAAGAATACATGGTTATTAAATCAGCATTATTTAAACTTCATTTATCTCAACAATCCCCCGTTTCACGCCATTTATGGTGTGAAAATAACTACGAATGTCACTGAGAATAAAGTCATTACCTAAACAGAAATATGACAAATGTAGACATCAATTATTGTAGACCAGTTGTAAAAAATACTTCATGGTAGATTGCTGGAAAGGAATGTAAACAAGTTGTAAAAAAGAGAATACATCATGATTTATACAAGAGCTTCATTTTCTTTTCCGACCTCGCTATCTGACTCCTAATCTTGCATCCAAGGTGCTAATGGTGCTTGTCTTAACAACAACTGTTCCTTTTTTGTTCTCCATTTTGTTCTGCTGATGAAGGGGGAACATTTCAAGGAGATTCCTAGGAGGTTGAATCTTTTAACCTACCAGAAAGGGAGACAAAGGTTTTCTGGTTCTGCTGTGTGTGATCCAAATTCACCATTATCTCAATCAAAACCTACTTGTTCACCGCATGGTCAACTAAGTACTCAGTCTGGACTCCAATTAGATGTACTTCCAAAGTCATCCCAAATGTTTTGCTCCTCCAAATGTCAGATAGTCAGATAGTCAGTCAGTTGTGAACCATTTCTTTGCAGGCCGGTGTAACAGAACGTAAAAGTCAGATGTATATTCTAAGGTGTTGTCCTTCATAGCTCCAATTCAGCTGTTGTTGTCTCCATTCCAGCTGCTTTATCAGCCAGGCCAGGAGAATCTGTGTGTTCTCCTTTGTGAATGTCAAGATGACCAGTTTTAGCCAAAGGCTCCATAGTTGCAGGCTTTGAACTCCGAAGCCCTCCTGTAGAGTGTGTCGTCGATCTGCAGGTTCCTCTCTCAGCTACCTGGACAGCAGATGAGTTGTACCTGGTATGGCCATCATCAGCATGGCATGATGTTGTGGAGTTGGTCTTTCCGCGCCCCTGTAAACGTTGTCCCAAACCAGCGCTTTCCTTCGCCCCCATCTGCTCGGTTGGAGGCTGCCTTCTCCATCTCATGGCAGAATCATCAGGACTAGGATTAGTCCATCTCACAGGAACCCAGGACCTCTCTGTAGATGTGCGGCGCCTCAGTGTAGACTCTGCTTGCAGCTGTAGACCAGTCTGTGTGTATGTGAGTGTGTTTGTGTTATCTCTGCCCACATGCCTCTTGTCCTTTAAGCCAAGCTCAGTCTCTGTGGGCTCCAACCAGTCAAATTGTTTTCAAATGTCAGGTACCTGAAGTGTGAATCATCCTTGAGAAGATTAGTTGTAACTGCACAGTACACCATAACAAATAGGTCCATTACATTAGCTTGTAACCCAGTTCCATCAAACACTCAAAGCCGTATTCCCAATATCTAACTTCTTCCTTTGACTAAATAGATTAGACCCGTTGTAAACAGTAACAGTATTGTTAAAACATTAACATTTCTGGTGCTTCTGTTCTGCTAGTGTAGCAAAACAACCATTCCACTCTTTTCTATAGTTGGTTTACCAACCAACAAATAACAACAGTACATCATTTCTCATTTCCTGTCACTGTTTCAATTACTCATCAGCTAAGACAGTTATTTTACATTGAAGTATCACTCTCAAAGAGTAGTTCATGGACAATTCTCAGTTCACCTATATAATTTACATCTGATTGTGTTGTATCAGAACTACAATCAAATTCACCATTGTTTCACCTAAATGATAAAAATAAAAATAATGAAGAGGTATTGAATATGTAAATAAACCTGGAATTAGAATTCCCAATTTGATGTCCCCATTGAGTCTGTTTCTCTCCTTAATAGCTCAAACAAGAAAAAGACCTATTTCGAACAGCCCCCCACCCATTTCACTGGTTTTGTGTCAGTGAGTTGGGCACACCATGGGGTATGTACCTCTCTTTAAGCAGAATTACTTTCTCAGTATAAACATGTAACGAATATCCAAATGTGCTCCCTGCACCTTTTTACCCACTTATTCCATAGTGCATGAGATTACTTCTAATCAAATATCAAATACCTGAACAATCCCATCAAATTAGTTATTTTTGCTAAACCATTTCAAAATGGTAAGATGTATTCTACTCAACCATAACCATGTTAGATTTTGTATAAAACAAACTTTTCAGAAAACTGAATTAGACAAACTGTGAACGGACATTAAGGGATGTAGATTTTTACAGCAACCAATTTTCTGCTATAACTATGAAACAAAAAACAAAATTCTTCATGTAACTCTCTAAATACATATTTAAATCCCTTTGAACTCTAAGTTCAACTCTTTATCATTATAGACAATTATTTCATACATTCCCCCCTTTGCTTTTACGACTCCAAGTGAAAGCAACATTCATTCAGTAAAAATGTTCTAATCGAAAATTTAACAAAAACAAATGAAAATGACAAAAACTGTAAGTAAATCAGGAACTAAAACAAATATGCCACACGTTTGCTCGTGTGAAGGAACCCAGAAAACCTATAGGCCAAATTAGCATATACACATTTTGCATTTCCACAGGCAACAGCCAAACAAATTTGAGACTAAACAAACATCATGACTCAATTTACCTCCTAACGTCTAGGGAATTTTCTCAACTGTAGATGTAAGCCTATGTCATTCAAAATAGTGGCAGTCAGCCAAAATCACTACTTTCATGCATATGTCATGCAAAGACATCAAATTTGTACTAGCAATTAATAATGTTGGATGACTTAAGGTCTCCACCCTTATTAAAATTTGATTCGAAATCATAAATGTCAACATTAAAGCTATTGAGAGGAAAATGTATTTAGCTTCCACTTATTGTTTGATTATCCCAAAACTGAATATGCTTGTGTTGGTGAAATTACCATAGATGAGACCAGACTGAACACTTGAATGTAACCCTTAGTAATAGGCGATTTTGATTTAACCCCCCTTCCTGAAGCTCTGGGCTCCACACATTTATTATTGTCATTAAAAAGGCCAACTGTTTGTTTATGGTCTTCAGTCTATACTATCAATTTAGCCTACAATGTCCATTAACTGATGATTTTGAGTTAGTGTCCAACCCATGTTGTATTTTTGCAGATTGTAAAAATGTGCTCATTATTATCTACACGACAATTAAACATTAGGGTGGAAATTAAGAAAACTCGTAAGAATGGTAATGTAGACAGATACCAGATGCATGACGTCACTAAAATCAATGTACAATAAGTAATCCAAAGGAAGCTCAATGTAGGCCTTAAACACTGTTACATCAATACCCCCTTTGTTCATTCGTCAATTTACCCTTTTAGAATTTATTCCATTAACGAGTATCAGTCATTGGTTTGAAAACATAAGTATTATCCCAGATATAATTGTAAATAAAAACAAAGTGAAACTATATTAATTAACCTAACTCAATTCAGCATTTAAAATACATCTACTTTTGATTGTGGGGAGTAAACTCGCTTTAGGTTTATTACCCTTTTAAGATTTATGACTATATTGGATTCAAATTCAGTCCTCTTGGGACACAGCGTGTCTCCTTAATGTTCAAGTTTATCACCATGTGGATAAACTTCTTTCTACCACTTATTCAATATATGAGGAGAGTGAAAATAATATGTTAACCATGAGACTATTTTACCAGATTAGAAAATCATTGTACCAAATTCTAATTCATCACTAGGTTTCAGATGTACCCAGTTGTGCTAGCGAATAGCTCAGCACGCAACAGTCAGGTACCACGTGGTAGGCCTTGATTAAGGCATACCTACTTTTCCGTGAGACCCCCCTTGGGGCCTTACGGTTTTACACATTATCATCAACGCCTAAATAACATTCAAATGTTTCTTGAACTACATGTAATATTTAATTAAATAAGCTTGGCTATTACCGAGGAAGGTGATCAGGTTTCCTTGATAAGTTCCAGCTTCCTGTTGAGGTAGATAAAGTTTAACTATATACAGGAGCACTCAACTTCTCCTTCTCGCAGTCCAACTGCCTAAAATCCTGTACTAATCGCAACACAATAGGCTAGCTGCAAGGGAATGGTTGTCAGGACATGGAACAAAACGACATCATTCTAATTACAGGTGCTATAACTAAAATACTCCAAAAATAACCTATAGTTCCCACACTTTCTCAAATCCATCTAACAACTTCCACAAAACCCTCAAATCTGACATACAAAACCCAACCACATAGTTTACTAAAGCATATGAAAACTGTACTTTCCCAAAGCTTCCATCAGTCACCACTTCCAAACAACTTAATATTAAGCCTTCTGCAACTTTCATACGTTACCACGTCCATCTTCCTCCAAACAGCCTGCCAGGCCGCGCATCCATCAACGAAAGGAAACGCCAGTCACCGGAAAACCTCATAACACTCGAAGAAACATTTGTTCACATACCCAAACAACTAAACACTTACTTTGCCGCCAAAGACGTAACACAACACTTTCCCAACACCAAACGCATCAAAGATATTTACACAATTTACACTCCAAGTACACCCCAACATTAGTATTGAAACTGGTTATGGCTGAAGTTACTATTTTTCCCTATATTCCTCTTCAATTTAAAAAAAATAAAATCCAGTCTTCTGTCATTTTGTTTGGGAATAACTCTAGGGGCTGTTTGTCTACCATTGTGCTAACCTAGACTGTGATCAGTAAGTGTTTTGAAACTAAAGATAATAAAAATCAATGAGACCAGAAAGTTCTTAGAATAACAAATACAATTTTAAACAAATATGTAAAATTAATCTATTGTGAGTTTTATTATGATTTCTCTTTTCTTATTCGAAGTTGCTAAATAAAATGAAATAAATGAAACTAGGGAGTTCTAAAAAATAACAAATAGATTTTAAGCAGAAGAGTAAAATTAACCTATTATGGAAATCAAGAAAGGAAATGAAAACAAAGCGTAAAATTGATCTAACTTGGATATTTGAACGAGCATGAATCTATGTTGAGATAAAAAATGAAACTAAAACATTTATGTAAATAAGGAAAGGAAGCAAAAGGCTGTGTACTAATTCAAGGAGGATTCTAATGTTATGCAAATCTTAGTTTGGTGCCTGATTTCACTTCTCTCTGTTACTTTTCCAGGTCTGATGTTCTAATGTTCACACTGATGGGGATCAGGGGATTCTGTCTACAAATCCCAAGGGAGATTTATTAAATGTTTGCTCCTTTAACTACTAGTTGTTTTAACATTAGAGTATTTCCTATTTGGATTGTAGAATTTATTTTAGTTTGTTTGGATTGAGTAAATTAAGACAATTACACCATATTTCCAGTGTTACTTTTTGTCCATAAGAGGGAACAACTTTTCTAATCACACAGGTCTAGACGCAGTCTGCTGCTCCAGTCCAATCACGATACACAATTAGTTTACACACACTTCCCCACCCCCTTTGCCACAGAGTAAAACTCAAAGATCTGTTTGTTTTCTTACACTTAATTCACTTAATATAGAGCCAGGCTTCTACCATTTTCAGGCGGACACTTATACTTCGTGAATGTGTTACTTCAAACAGACCTTTCTGATAAGTTTTTTCAGTTTAAAAATCCTCCCCACATTCCCCAGTCACTACAGAATTGGCGCTAATGGACGCTTTCTCCTGTTTAAAACCACACTGCTTGAGCTCGCTCGCTCCCAATTCAACAACCCAATCTTATTTATGCAATTAGTTATTTACAGTTTATCACAAAACACACACTGCGCGAGTCGCTGCCACGGACTCAAATTATCAAAACCATTCTATTTCAAAATATTTACAGTAGGCCTCTGTACATTTCCTAAGTGTATCTTCACACAATTCGCTATACCTATGTTCAAATTGATTCCTATTTCTGGCTATTAACACCAGGAAAAAACTGGAAGCACTTCCAAATGGCACATCTACGTCCGTCGTCACGCCAACGTCAGCGTTACCAAGTCCTTACCTTACACCTACAACTATTAAAGCTGGCTTTAAAAAACAGCGCTGCCACACAACACCGTTAAAAAAGTCTATGTTTTATCTTCGTGCCTAACAGAGTCAATTACTCTGTTGCCGCCTTGCAGTCTTTTTATTTAAAATTTTTCAGAGTCTAACTCCGCCGACCCCATTCGGACTTCTAACGTTTACCCAATCCGGAATTGTAATGATTATTGAATCCGGACTTTTAACGTTTCCTGAAATTTAACAGGCGTAACATGGTCTCCTTAGAGATCACATAAATCTTTAAATGTACACATGCAACCAGGTCTCTTTTAATTAGATCACATAAATTTAAGAATTTACACCGGTTCAAAATAATCTATTCACGTAAATTCTAAATTTTATACAGGTTCAACAAGGTCTCTTTTAAATAGATCACATACACCCAAAAATGTATACATGTACCCTGGTCGATTTTAGCAAACTTCTAATGTGCACTTATACCAAGAACCCTTCCTCTGACTTTTTAACTCTTTCTGTCTTTTTAAGCTTTACCCAGACAATCACAAACAATCACACACAATTCACAGACATTGCTTTTGACTTATCATTTTCAAAATAGTCTTCAATTGGATATTACTTTTACAGATTTGAATAGACTTACGAGTTGACGGCTGTTGACTCTTACATCTAATATTTCTACATAATCCTACGCCAAATTCGATTAAACAGGAATGGCTTACCTTTGAGATGGGCCCATGTAAGAGTCAAGCAGCAGCATCAACCTTTCAGTCCTTTCAAATCTACTCGTTCCTCCGTCCTCCTATCAGAAATCACGTGTACGGGGTCACCAATTGTTAAGAATTTTACGTGTACCAGAATTTCTGAAGAAGGACGAGGCTTCGGTCCGAATGAAAATTTAGCACAAAGATTTATTAATTTATTATTGATAAGTCAAAATACATGAAATACACTGCAGCGGTCAAATATTTGCTCAACCCTCTAGCTTCCACAAAATATTCGCCCCGAATAAAGATCGAACATCGGTTTTGATACTCCCGCCACAGTGGCGGTTACTTTTCACTCTCGTGAGTAAAACCCATCCTTATTGGCTCTTCGTTGGCATGGTGACATGTTGGACGAATTTCTTTGTTTTCGCTGTCCAATGAAGAAGGGCATGCTCTAAACTCTTCCCATTTGGGGGTTACCCTCGGTCATAGATCAACAGGTTCTTTGCATACAGGTGTGAAATTCTAAACTTTTTATGGTTATTGTATTCAATCATATTTCCCTAACCTGGCTGCAGCATACAATTTAATAAAACAAAAACATAAGAATACATGGTTATTAAATCAGCATTATTTAAACTTCATTTATCTCAACACCACCTACTAAGGCGCCATGGGATTTCACACAACACCGACCGTGTTGGTTGCACTTTATTCAAATAAAATGTGAATGCATTTGCCATTAATTGTTGTTTACTTGTTTGTTTATATCCATAATTAATTGATACCTGATTCCCTTACAAGAAACAACAGGAATCTAGGAAACTTCACCTGCACTGTCCAGTATCCAGGTATTTATTTCAGTCACACTGGTTGAATTTTTGGCTAAAAAGTTACTGAATCGATTTCAAGTCACTGAATCGTTTCGGATTGTATCGTTCTAAATGAACCAATATCGGCCTTGAATCGTATCGACAACCACGAATCGTGATACGAATCGAATCGTTAAAATGAATCATTACACCCCTAGCCCATATTGATAGGATAGCATCTTGCAATTGATGGAGATTTGTGGGATGCATATCCAGGGCACGAAGCTCCCGTTCCACCACATCCCAAAGATGCTCTATTGGGTTGAGATCTGGTGACTGTGGGGGCCATTTCAGTACAGTGAACTCATTGTCATGTTCAAGAAACCAATTTGAAATGATTCGAGCTTTGTGACATGGTGCATTATCCTGCTGGAAGTAGCCATCAGAGGATGGGTACATGGTGGTCATAAAGGGATGGACATGGTCAGAAACAATGCTCAGGTAGGCTGTGGCATTTAAATGATGCCCAATTGGCACTAAGGGGCCTAAAGTGTGCCAAGAAAACATCCCCCACACCATTACACCACCACCACCAGCCTGCCCAGTGTTAACAAGCCATGATGGATCTATGTTCTCATTCTGTTTACGCCAAATTCTGACTCTACCATCTGAATGTCTCAACAGAAATCGAGACTCATCAGACCAGGCAACATTCTTCCAGTCTGTCCAGTTCTTCCAACTGTCCAATTTTGGTGAACTTGTGCAAATTGTAGCCTCTTTTTCCTATTTGTAGTGGAGATGAGTGGTACCCGGTGGGGTCTTCTGCTGTTGTAGCCCATCCATCTCAAGTTTGTTCATGTTGTGGCTTCACAAATGCTTTGCTGCATACCTCGGTTGTAACGAGTGGTTATTTCAGTCAAAGTTGCTCTTCTATCAGCCTGAATCAGTCGGCCCATTCTCCTCTGACCTCTAGCATCAACAAGGCATTTTCGCCCACAGGACTGCCGCATACTGGATGTTTTTCCCTCTTCACACCATTCTTTGTAAACCCTAGAAATGGTTGTGGATGAAAATCCCAGTAACTGAGCAGATTGTGAAATACTCAGACCGGCCTGTCTGGCACCAACAACCATGCCACGCTCAAAATTGTTTCTTTGTTTCTTTCCCATTCTGACATTCAGTTTGGAGTTCAGGAGATTGTCTTGACCAGGACCACACCCCTAAATGCATTGAAGCAACTGCCATGTGATTGGTTGATTAGATACTTGCATTAATGAGAAATGGAACAGGTGTTCCTAATAATCCTTTAGGTGAGTGTATATATATATATATACACATACTCCGTAGTTTGTGGTTTAAAATGTATGTGTTAAGGATGAAAATGAAAACATCCCCGCTTAGCAAATTGTGTCATCCTCTTCTCTTCTTCTACTTCTCCTCTGTACCTGCACCGCTCAGCACGACCATCATCCAGCAACGAAACACACGCAGAGTGAGAACCCGTTATGTAGTGTTGTGAATCAACTAATTTGCTCCAAAGCTGTGTCTCACACTTCTTTCCTTTTACCTAGAGTTGTTCCGATTCCCAAACCATATCGGTGAGTACTGGAGTCAGTATCCTGAATCACGGTACACCTATTTTAGTCCAGGGGGTCGCCGCTGTGGAGTAGCACAGGACCTGGGTGACTCGTCCATATAGTCATAAACGGAGAGAAGTAGCGCCGGTTACAATGTTCTTCCGCAAGACGCATGCAGTTCTGTTTATTAACTGCTAGAGCGTGAAACAAAAACAGCAGCGCGACAAATACACCGCGTAAGTGTCTCTGTTGTTAAAGTTTATCGTTAATTTGATACTAATTTTAACAATCGGGAGTCATGTAAACATGACATCACGTGCGTCTTTTCTGGTCAGTCATGAAAACATGAAGCCCTGGCGTTTGTACCAGAGTGAAAACAAACATATCACTGTATACCACCAGTATGTGTGAAAACACTCACTGTGGCTTTTTAAATTAATTGTTATTCATTCCTAGATTTATATCTGTTATTTTTTAGTTGTGGCTAACTGTCAAATTAGACAATAAAATAAAGTGTAATGTTTTTCTTTTGCTGTATTTATTCATTCCTCACACAGAGGATTTAACCTGAACCAGGCTTAACTCCTGAACTCCTAGCATTACTCTCTCTCTCTCTCTCTCTGTGCATGTGTGTGTGTGGCCTGCCAGTGAGCAAGGGACATACGACAGTTCTTTAAAAGAAAAAAGACAGATTCAGGTGAGAGACTGGGGTCCATGACCTCTGTCTTGTTTTTTTTATTTTTTTTTGTTCTTCTGAAAAGTGTTAAGCTAAAGTAACAGATAATGCAAACCAGCTATCTGTTGTTGTATCAAATTACTTATCTAAGCAATGGTCCCCTGCTTTTTTTTTTATTTTTCTTATTTCAAACCTACAATGGAGAATACAGCTTCTCTTGTGAAAGGAATTTGTGATTTAAAAAAGTTTCTAAGCCCAATAATAATAATAATAATAAAGACATTTAAAATGACACTCCTCTCTGTGCCTTTTGATCATATCCTTAGAATCTGTAAATGGTCTCCATAACATTTTTGTGACATGACACACTGACCTCAACTCTCCTGCTTACAATATATTTGTGTATGATTGTTAGTGCCAAGGGAAAGAGAGGGAGAAGGAGAAAGGGAGAGCATGCAGGAAGAACCAGATGAGGAAACAACAACAATAAATTGACAAATAGAGAATAGTGGCAAGCAAAACAGTAACTACTCATACTCCTATACTAACTTATTGACATTGAGTAGCCTATATTACATTTACTTTTTGTAACATTATTTTACACCACATTTTTTCATAATAAAGGAGGAGGAAAACAACAGGGAGAGTCCATAAGGGATGAAAGGGAATTGACAAGTGAAAGAAATGAAGAGACAGAGGGAGTGCAACATAGAGACCACCAAGCCAAAGCAGCAGAGACAGAAGAGAGCTGTTCAGACTTAGGGGATAAGGACACTGGTCCTAAACACTTAAAGCTGTCTCAATAAAGTTATTTTTCAATAGACATATTTTTTGTTTCTGTGTGAAAAGAGGGTGGGTGGTGGCAGTGGGGCTCATTGGGTGCTCAGCACCCCTAAAACTCTGACCCTAGAATCGCCCCTGTTCATGTATAAAGTCTTGAACTGGAGCCAGTGGAGTGGGTGCCTAAGAAAGTGCTGCTAGTTATAACCCTCTATTTTCCCACATGAATTGACACTCTATATGGATTCTTCATACCCTAGTGAGTAATTCTCAAAAGCCATGTTCCATCACACAACATCTAGTTTTCTTTTATGACAATGTGCATAGGCCAAATTCTTTTATTTTCTTTTAGTTTCTGCCTTAATATTGTGATGTAACTTTATTTTAAACCTATATAAATAATATATTATTTGCTCTTTGCATTCATTAGAAAACTTGTTAAAAATGTACACCATCTTTAGAACGAATTATACACTATGTAATATGGCGCTTTTATTCTAAAGGCATCCTCATTACAATACGATGATGATGTCATCGTAAGTGCTGCTGGCAGAATACTAGAGTTTGCCTCCCCACCCTAACCCTGCGCCCTTGTTTTGCATAGGAAAAAAGGATCAGGATTTATGCTGGGGTTGTGCAGTGTAGTGCCAATCAATTCTGGCAACCCTGACGGAGGAAGCTTGATTGTGAAACTAATTTCACATAGGTCGCCACGTAATGCCTGCTGGTGTGGTGGCTAAAATGGAGAGTTACAACAATATTAGAATACTTCCCTTGTCCTACGAGATGCAAAACAATGGAACTGACGACTGCAGTGAAGCGAAAAAGAAACAGAAAATGAGATACCTACTATGGGAATTCGGCGGAGTTGCGCTTGTGACTGTTTTCAGTCTGGTGTTGTTGGGAATCGTTCATTTATCAACGCAACAGCTAGTCACTGGAACATCTACTGGCGAGTTCAATGCTGTCAGGGCAAGGTACAGTTGCCAAAATGTATTTTCAGATCTTAAAATCAAAGGGGCATTTTTTTTGTTTTCCCACATTATCACTTCCAAGATATTATTTCGTCAGTGGACTAAAGCGCGAGCTAAACTTTCCTGTAGTATAGTTTGTGAGTTCCATCCTGATTCGGCGCTGGCTATGGGGCCATTGTTGTAGCATAACTATTTACTAACGTGCGTGGATTGTTGTGTAACTGTTTCCCATTCCGTATGTGCGTAATCAAATTTGTAAATGTGTTAAATAGTCTCTAAATGCGTACCGATTTATGTTAATGTATACATCTGCAAACGTGTATTCAGATTCCGTGTGTGCGTAATCGTAATTGTATGTGTAAAAACATCAAGATCTGTATTCAGATTTGCAAGTGTATTGAGATTTATAAATGTGTGGACAAATCAATAAATGCGTATACAGACAAGTCATCAGTTACAACTCAGATGGAGCTCTCAATTCGCTGTTTTCTTACACGTGACTTTTGCTGCATTTCTGCCGCGGCAGAGATCTGCAAATGCGTATGGAGATTTGTTTAGAAGGTCCTGACTGCAATGTTCAATTCCAATAAGGTTTATCTGCAGACCACAAGTCGCGGAGTTACTTACTATGGGGGTTCCTGAATATTAAGTTACGCCCAATGAATATTATGTTACGTCCACTGATGTTCGCCATTATTCAGTTTAAATGGGGTTCCTGAATATTAAGTTACGCCCACTGATGTTCGCCATTGGTCAGTTTGGGGACATCCTGGTTTGACACTAGGTTCAAACGGTTCAAGCATTGATATAGAAAACAAAAGTGTGTTTGCTTTGACTACATTTTGAAAAAGCGCTCTAGTCTGATTATGCTTGTACCAATTATGTTAAATTAAATGGTATTTTCAAATACAAATCATTGTAATGGTTTCTCATTCCTTTGACTTGCACTGTTCAATTTAACAACAATTTTCTAGACAGTTGAAACTGGTAACTGGAAATGTTGAATTTTCTATAGCCTGTTGAAGCAAGGTGGCAAGTTTCAAGGTGGTGTCATGTAGAGGTCAGGTCAACATCTGTTTACAGAAATATAAATTTTTCCGGGGCTGCCTGGAACAAGCACATTTTTAATTCTAGAATAATGACGCGGTTATGGACTTAAAACCTTGTTGGGAGGAATATAAGTGTTACATGTCTTGGAATTGATTATCTGACGTCTAATTTAACCCTTATCCTAGTAGAACAGGTCCAAAAGAGCACAACAGACATTACTAAAAGTCAATTAATGTAGTCCAAAAACATGAAGTTAATGGCATAAAAATACAAAATTAAATGATATGCCAGTTAGATAATTAAACATTTAATCACCTGATCAAATATTCAAAACATTACATTCCAACACTGACAAAACTAAACAGTTTCTTTATGTACTGTGTATTCAGCTTTGCCCAGATTATGTAGGCATTGGTTTTATCCTATCATGTTGTATGGCAAGGTGAACACTTCCAAAACACTGTCCAGTTTACTCCTGCTAGACAACTGATGTTTCTTGTCTCGTCAAACTATATTGTGTTTTCTGGATCTTGTCATTTTTGTTGTGTGGAAACCAGCATTAGCTGATGGTTTAAAGACAGCTAATAGGTATCCTCATCAACAAAAATAATTAACAGAGAAGCTCAAAATTATAAATAAGTCCTTTTGTCTCTTTCATCCATTAATGTTTCAGTGTCTTCAAAATTAGTAAACAAAAACATGAATGGGGAGAGAGCTTATTGTTCTTCCTCTAGAGTTGAGGCCTCTCTGAGCATCTGCACAGCACCCTGTATTTCCTCATCATTCAGCCGTGTTGTCATTAACCCAGGCAACAGTATCCCCCAGGTCAACAACGCATCTTGGCATCTGAAATGAAAGATCACAACAATCACATAGAAGTAGAGGTGTACACAGAAAAAGTACTCAACTGGGTTCGGCTGTGTTCACCACTTTAGGGAAGTATCTAATTAAGATCTTAGTAACCAGGTAAAGGGAGTTCAAAACAATTATTAAAAGGAAGAGTGTACATGATCAATTAAGGTAATTGGTTTGTTATGAATTCTGTTTAGGTAATTTAGCTAATCCTTAGCAACTTCACAAAACTGGTGAACATAGCCAAATACATCAACTTTTTACACCACAGCACAGAAGATGGCCATGGCAAATTATTAGTTTGTTAACATTTCTAAATAATGAAAACATAGTGTATATGAAGCAAAAAAATAAATGGATCTTGCCTGCTTGCATATAGTGAAAGGTGCATAATGCGTCTTTAGTTAGTTATAACGTACCCTAATTGACTAAAGCTGGCTAAAAAGTAGCATACCTCGTTGCATAGTTCGCTATCTTTTTAATCGTAGCCATAAAGATTGTCGTGTTTTCTGTTTTCAAGCTATTCGAATCTCAGATTCAAAGAATTTAGTTGACAAGCGATCTTAGTGAACACATTAATTATCCCTAAATATGTTGCTAGTGTTTGTCATATCGAAGCACTTACCGAAATCATTGACCCTGTAATTCTTGTTTCATAAACGCATGGACTAAATCAAAAACACCACACCAATGGAAACCCTCAATGGGCGTAAGTTAATATAATGGAACCCCCATATTAAGTTATGCCCCTGACTTGCGGTCTGCAGATATACCCTCCACTGCAATTCCGGGCCGGACTCAACGTGGGCGGAGTCAAACGCATTTAACCCGACCCCTTCTTGTCTCCTTAAAGGTCACTCAAGCTGAGAAGGTATCAACATCAACGAAAGCAAATCGTAATTGCACTTATCCTACATAAATATACATACAAATAAGTTGCATAAGCTTTCATGAAGTTTACTCAATAATTTAGTAAAGAAGCTGATAAAACCCACTGGGGCAAAATAAAGGTAACTTGCAGAAATGAGGAGAACCAAGGACATGCAGGAAAGGGAGTGTGGTGATGTAGTAACCACAACTAAAGAATCATTATGGAAAACGTGCACATGCTTTCAGAAAGGAACGAAGTGTGTAGCTACATTGTAGTCAAGGATTAAAATGTTTAGTTAATTTTAGTTGTATTTGTCTACTTATATTTTAATTGGGTATTTTTTATTTCATGCCGAAGGTACCAATGCAACTTTACAATAAGTTTACCTTTTGATATGATCATTTATCTTAAATAATATTTTAGAAACCACTTTAGAGACATGCGAGGGCTCGTATTGAGTTTATACCTTTTGGCTAAAAGACTGAGAGAAAGATGTGTAGACTATTTGGAATGATGATTACTTATACTGTATCCTCATCCTTTTATGTTGTTAAAAAAACAAGCTAGACTTCATTAAAATAATGTATGGCTTTGTTATATAAGAAAATGAATACTGGACATACATAATCACAAAATTTACAGATTTGACTAATAATGAAATGAATGGCGCAAATTTGTTGGGGCAATTATTTTTTCTGTGAGCGAATGGCGGTTTTGAGCAGGGTGACGTGGAGCAGCGCGTAACCTTCGCTCGAGAGTGATGAGCAGGATTTCTATGAGCTCTCCACTCACATACTCTAGCATGTATCACTTAATATAATATTTCTTACGATCTTCAAAAATGACATACATTTGTATTCAACATGTGCCAACACGTGAGAAGAGTATTCAGTGTGTGACTTTCAAACCTCTGATGGACAAAAAAGCGGTGGGCGGGGTCAAAAGTGGGCGGAGTCAAATGTTTGATTCCACCCACATTGATCCTCACCCCGAATTGTATACAGCCTACATACCACCAGGCAGCAGTAGCACGCATTGATTTTAAGCATGACAGACATTGATGGGCGGGTAACGTAGTGGTTTATGGAATGCTATTTAAGTCAATATAAAATACATAACTATGGCAAGGAAACAAATCCTGAAATATAGAAACAAGGCAATAAATATAGAAATGAGTCAATATATAAATAAATATGTTTTCGTTTTTTAAAGGACTACTTTTATTTCTTTCAAGGAAGTTTTATTTCAATATCCACATTTTTGTATTTCAAGCAGGGGCGTAGGGTTCATTATACATGAGTGGGACATGTCCATTTTGTGGCATTTTGCCCCCCCCCCCTCTTTTTATCAACACAGCTCTTATTATAAAAAATGATATGGCAAAATGTTATGGCAATGTGATGTGATGGCAAAATGTTAGATACAGTAGCTAGCTACAGTCCTAATGTAGCTACTTGTATGTGTTGAGTTAGCAATTGTTTTTGCTAAATAACAGTACAGTAACCTCATATTTGCTAAGTTAGTCTCATACATAGTAGTTGCTACTGTAGTTGCTTTGTATACTGATATAGCCTTGATTGACTAATTTGCCTTGATTCTTGGTTAGCCAATTGTTTGAATACTGACTTTATAGATTACTCTGTTTTTTATGTTCACCACGATGATGTTAAGTGTGAAGAACCAGTGCCCACTAACTGTTGATCATCCTGGTCTACAGGAACCGTTGTAGGTGTGACAGGCAATAATGTCCAACCCTTCTGTATAAGGTATGGAGGCTGACAATGTAAACTTAGTTTACAGAAAATGTATGTACTGCTTTTATTATAAAGGTTGCCTTGTGGGAGAGATTAGGGGCCGTATTCACGAAACATCTCAAGGCTAAAAATAGCTCCTAACTTGCTGATTTAGGAGTAACTCTTTAAAAAATGGGCGTGTCAATCCTAACTTTTAAAACACCTACATTATTGGTCTAAGATTATTTCACAAAGTGTTTTAGTGCTAAAAACAGCTCCTAAATCTGGGAAAAGTTAGGAGTAGTCAAGAGGACTCCTAATTCACTAAGACCTAGTCACAAACAATCCTGAAAGGGCTGCTGCCAGCAATCTGCCTCGTAATCAGGTTGAAGTTTTAGAAACTTTTATTTGTATTGTGCTTTTAACAAGGTATCTCCTTGTTAATCGAGAGGGTATTATGATCATAGTAGAGCTAGTCAGGAATGCTGTCACTTCACCAGAAAACAGAAACAACCCAATAACATCGGACATCAAGGATGTGAAAACTCTACACTACTTGGCCACAGGGAAAATGCAGCTATGCAGCGTTGACGAACTACGTATCTCAGTCATCTGTCATTAGAATATTACATCAAAGCTTGTTTGTGGAACACGACATCACTCATAGCAACAGGGTCCACCCTGCACTTTCCCTTAGCATAGGACTTCTCTCCGTTCCTTACTAAAAGCTGGTCAAAGTCAGCTTTGTGAATAGGTTTTAAGAGGGAACTCTTTCCTATGATCTTTTAGTGCTGTTTAGGAGTTCTCGTAATGGTAAGATAAAATGTTTTGTGAATACAGCCCCAGAATGTCAGGCCAGACTTCAATTTGTCTTAGTACAGGTGTGTTTGTAAGGCAAAAGTAAAAAAGTGCATTGACTTGGATTCTCCTTTACCTATAACTGTGGAGCATATGATTAGCAAGCAAGCAAGTAAGTTTATATAGCACAATTCATACATCGAAGCAAGTGCGTTACAAAGAAAAAATATATGAAAGTACAATAACATAAAAACAAATACTCAAATTAAAACATCAAAATAAATGAATACATCATGATAATAAAAAATACAATAAGAAAACAAAGATTAAAAATGGTATAAAAACATAGGAAGCTATAAGGCTAAACAGTGTGGTTAAGTTTAAGTGCTCAGTCATAGGCACGTGAGAAGAGAAGTGTTTTTAACCTGGATTTAAAAATGTATACATTTGGGGCACGTCTAAGATCTTCTGGTAGTTTATTCCAGTTGTGCACAGCATAAGTGCAAAATACAGCTTCTCCATGTTTCGTTTGGACTCAGGGATCTACTAGCTGACCTGTGTTCATGGATCTAAGAGCCATGCTCAGTTTATATTCTTCAAAGATATCAGAAATGTATTCGGTTCCTAAACCATTCAGAGATTTATAAACTAAAAGCACCACTTTAAAATCTATTCTGTAACTGACTGGAAGCCAATGCAAAGGTTTTAGAACCGGAGTGACCGGAGTGAATGTTAACCATTCTGCTGCTAGAATGGTTAACATTCTAGCAGCAGCATTCTGAATGAGCTGCAGTTGTTTTAGTCTTTTTCTGGAGTCCAGTTAAGAGGCCATTACAGTAGTCAACCCTAGTAAAGATAAAAGCATGGGTGAGCTTCTCTTGGTCTTTTTGGGACACCAAGCCTTTGATTCTAGCTATCCTTTTAGATGAAAGAATGCTGTTTTGGTGACCGATTTGATATGACTGTTAAATGTGAGGTCTATCAGAACACCAAGGTTACGCACTTGATCCTTGGTTTTAAGGGCCCAAGAATCCAGCTCTTTACTAATACTTGTTCTTTTATTTTGCCAAACACAATAATCTGTTTTATCTTCGTTTAATTATAGACAATTTAGGTTCATCCAGGTATTTACGTGCTCTATACAGTGACACAGAGTCTATTGAGCTGTTGTCATATGGTTCGAGAGCCATATATTTTTGAGTATCATCGGCATAGCTGTGGTAGTTAATGTTGTTGTTCTGGCCCAGAGGTAGCATATAGAGATTGAACAGAAGTGGTCCGAGAACTGATCCCTGTGGAACTCTGCATGTCATAGCCCCCCTATCAGATTCATGATTACCAATGCTGACAAAGTTATTCCGGCCATCTAGATAAGATCTGAACCAGGTGAGTCCGGTGAGTCCTACCCAATTTTCCAGCCTATCTATAAGTGTTCTATGATCTACAGTATCATATGCTGCACTGAGATCTAATAGAACCAGAACTGTTATTTTATCAGAATCAGTATTCAGGCGTATATCATTTAAAACTTAAATCAGGGCCGTTTCAGTACTGTGGTGAGGTCGGAAACCTGACTGAAATTTGTCTAAGAGACCGCTCAAGGTCAGATATTGCTGAATTGATTTGAAGACAACCTTCTCAATGATCTTGGCTATAAAAGGGAGATTTGATACAGGTCTATAGTTGTTCATTATAGATGCATCCAGTGTTCTCTTTTTTAACAGGGGCTTAATGGCAGCTGTTTTTAGAAATGTTGGGAAAATGCCTGATAGCAGAGAGGTATTAACTATTTGCTGTAGGTCCATTTAATCAGTTGTATTAAAATGCGACATAATAACCAAGTTATGTTTGTGATGACCGTACAGAGTTCTTGTTAGACTGTGTAGTTCTGATACTTCTGTCTAATACTAATTCTTTCACTACCGAAACACGCAAATTCATTACATTTCACAGTGGACATGAGTTCTGATGCTATCTGCTTTATTGGGTTTGTATGCTTGTCGACCATGACAAATAGAGTGCGGGTATTGTTGATATTTTTGAAAAAATCATAAGAAAATCACTAAAAAATACAAAAGAACTATGCTGAGGTCCATACAATTGTAAAAATATAATTAAAACAAATATAGAACAAAAATTTAACAAAGGTAAAAGATTTAAAGTTAGAAGTTAGAAAAGAAAGAAAGGCTGGCAAAAGGCAAGAAGCAGGAGAGTTGCATTATGCGACCAACAGGCATGAAAGCAGGAAACAGACATTAGGTGAATATTAGTGAGAATGACAAGCATGGCAAACTGAAAAAGTATTGTCTATGTCAGTTCTCTACATTCCACTGCTGGCTTTTTTGAACAGAACTTCATTCATGTAATCGCTACCTGTTCTGCTGGACATTATTGTCTGTTGCACCTCAAAAGGTGCCTGTAGATCAGGTTGATCAACAGTTAGGGGGCACCGGTTCTTCCCACTTATCCTGGTCCATTTATATTCTAGTGGTGAACATAAAAAACGTTCTGTAAGCTAGTCAGAATTCAAGCAATAGGCTAACCAATTAAGTATCTGAAGCAACTACTGAATGGACTGAATTTAATAAATATTATATACTGGTAGCTAGGGTTGCACATGTTTAGCTCAATTACCTAACAATGATACACGTTACTGGTAGGATTTGTTATTACTAACGATTAGGTATGAGTCTAACATAGCAAACATGAGTTTACTGTACTTTCATTTAGCAAAAACAATTTCAAACTGAACCCACAAATTGCTACATTAGGACTGTAGCTAGCCACTGTATCTAACATTTTGCTGTCACTTATGTCCACAGTGTCATCATTGTTAGAAATCAGCCATACATACAGGGGTGAAATAATGATTGCGTACCCGGTTGGCAAGGGACTGAGAAATTCAATTATGTATTGCAGCATTTGATGGTCTATTGTTCATGATGTTACAGATTCGATCTTACAAACTCGATCTCACTGTAAGGATGGTTGCTAATGTTTATATATATTGAAGGGCATGTGTACCTAGCACAGATCAGATTTCCATGAGAGCCCAATGCCAAATGGTTAATGTAAACATTCCACATTCCTGAGGTAGGCTGACTGTGCCTACTGAGAGATAATCTAAACACAGATGTGTGTTTAGATTCTCACGATACACATTTAGAGATTCTGTTACACATGCACAAATCTGATTATGCACACACGGATTGAGATACAGTTACACAGCTCTCTACTCACATTTGTAAATAGTTTTGCTGCAATAATGGCCCCATAGTTGGTATTTATCCATACTTAAAATGCCTAAACACACAAGACTGTCACCAGATAATCTCATAAACAATCAGTTCAAACATAATTGAAAAAATATAGAAAATATATAATTGAAATATTTATTTTCTGACGTGATTCATAATCCGTCAACAACTAACCGAACGCAAGTGATTCAGTAATCCGCTTCAGGCAAGACCTGTACGGAGCACCTTTCTTGAAAGTTGGGTCAGAGACATATGAATATTGTTTCTACGATTATTGCCGGGCCGCTTAAGCGGAGCCGCCCAAGAGCCAATGTCTCTTACTGAGTGAGTGACTGACTGACTACCCTTAGTTAAATACTAGTACTATGTGCACTGGATTCCCAACTGCAAACATTGTTACAGTCACACTCGAGACTGGTGCATCAAACCATGTGCTGATTGTTTTTGTGATTTTACTGGAGCATGGACCCTCACATCTCCCAGATATAAAAGCAAGGCATGACGCACCACTTACATAGTGTGTTTGTCTGTATTTTGTGTCTTTTTTTTGTGAGTTTGTGTGATTGAGTGTGAAATTATGCATTACAAAAGAAAAAAAGGGAAAAAAGAGGGGTGCTGAAATTATGCTATTAATGACAGTTGACATTAATGACTGATCTGCAAAAAAAAAAAAAAAAAAAATACTAGTTCTCTGCCAGCCGCAGTGTAAGGATAGGACATTTTTTATACATTTTCTAATGAATGCAAAGGTATATAGGGTATAGCCAGTTGCATACCCTTGCGGAAATTGTGAAATGTTGGCATTGATTTGGAAAATATAACTGATCATGCAAAAAAATAAAAATATTCGGCATAGTGATCATATGAATCCATTTATTATCACATGGATGTTGGCTCCTTTTTAAATCATAATGATAACAGAAATCACCCAAATGGCCCTGATCAAAAGTTTACATATCCTTGGCTTTTTGAATTGCAATTAGTGTCTGTGCATAAATAATCAATGAGTTTGTTAGCTCTCACGTTGATGCTCTGAGCAGGCTAGGTACTGAGCCATGGGGACTAGAAAATAACTGTCAAAAGACCTGCGTAACAAGGTAATGGAACTTTATTAAGATGGAAAAGGATATAAAAAGATATCAAAGCCTTTCAAATGCAAGTCAGTACTGGTCAGTCACTTATTAAGAAGTGGAACATTTGGGGAACTCTTGATACCAAGCCATGGTCAGGTAGACCTAGAAAGATTTCAGCCAAAACTGCCAGAAGAATTGTTCAAGATACAAAGAAAACACCACAGGTAACCTCAGGAGAAATACAGGCTGCTCTGGAAAAAGACGGTGTGGTTGTTTCAGGGAGCACAATACGACGATACTTGAACAAAAATGAGCTGCATGGTCGAGTTGCCAGAAAGAAGCCTTTACTGGGCCAGTGTCACAAAAAAGCCTGGTTACAATATGCCTGACAACACCTTGAAACGCCTCAGCTTCTGGCACACTGCAATTTGGAGTGACGAGACAAATAGAGCTTTATGATCATGAACATAAGCGCTATGTTTGGAGAGGGGTCAACAAGGCCTATAGTGAACAGAATACCATCCCCACTGTGAAGCATGGTGGTGGCTCACTGATGTTTTGGCGGTGTGTAAACTCTAAAGGCACGGGGAATCTTGTAAAAATTGATGGCAAGGTGAATGCAGCATGTTATCAGAAAATACTGGCCGGCTATTTGCATTCATCTGCACGAAAGCTGTGCATGGGTCGCTCTTGGACTTTCTGGCACGACAATGACCCTAAACACAAGGCCAAGATGACCCTCCAGTTATTACAGCAGAAAAAGCAGAAGGTTCTGGAGTGGCCATCACAGTCTCCTGACCTTAATGTAATCGAGCCACTCTGGGGAGATCAAAAACGCGCAGTTCATGCAAGACGGCCAAAGATTTTGCATGACCAGGAGGCATTTTGCCAAGACGAATGGGCAGCTATACCACCTGCAAGAATGTGGGGCCTCAGAGATACAACTATTACAAAAGACTGCATGCTATCATTGATGCTAAAGGGGGCAATACACAGTATTAATAACTAAGGGTGTGCAGACTTTTGAACAGGGCTCAGTAATTTTTTTTTCTTTGTTGCCATTTTTTGTTCTTTTATGACCTACAGCTGAATGTGAATCCCATAAGAAATACAAGACGTGTTTTGCCTGCTTACTCATGTTCTCTTTACAAATGGTACATATATTAACAATTCTCCAGCCGTGGGGTGATGGGAGTCATTGTTTTTGTTATAGGTAGGCTGTATAGCTATTAGCTAGCCAATCTACAGTAGTCTTTGTACAAGAGTACACTTTAGTTCCGTTAATTAACGTTATTTTATTCATGGTATTTCAGCAAAAATGTAATGGCTGAGGTAAAAGTTGCATTCCCACTCTTTAAATAGCGTAATGACACAGTTTGCCACATAGAAAACCGTGGATCGAAACCAGCCATTAAATTATGCAATATTCTTAATTGCATCCTTTAGATGAAATAGGACATTTTATTCAGTAGGTGCCTCACCCCAAACTTGCTATTCACCACTCAAGGGTCCGTGGATGTAGTGGCCAACCCTCATTCCACATTTTGTGCCACTTCCTGCTCGTTATCCCTTTTCGGTTGGGGAGATATTGACAGATTTCTGTCTCTCTCATTACCCGTTCTTCACTGAAATATATTTAGGATTAGAACATGAGCACAGCAAACGTCGGCACCAATGTAAATTTGCATTTCTCAATTGTGTGATGCACCATATATCCATGAACATCCCTCTGAGAAAATTCCAACACTTTATCTGTTCAGACAAGTTTTTGTACTTTATTTTTAGTTCTTTATTTGCATTCCTGAGACCACTGACAGCCTACTGTTCCTGCTTTGCCGATTTAGATATTTAAAAAATATACAAACCACACTTACAGTGGGGAGAACAAGAATTTGATACACTGCTGATTTTGCAGGTTTTCCTACTTACAAAGCATGGAGAGGTCCGTAATTTTTCACTTCAACTGTGAGAGACAGAATTAAAAAAAAAATCTCGAAAATCACATTGTATGATTCTTTATTAATTAATTAGCATTTTACTGCATGACATAAGTATTTGATCACCTACCACCCAGTAAGAATTCCAGCTCTCATAGACCTGTTAATTTTTCTTTAAGAAGCCCTCCTGTTCTCCACTCATTACCTGTATTAACTGCACCTGTTTGAACTTGTTACCTGTATAAAAGACACCTGTCCACACACTCAATCAAACAGACTCCAACCTCTCCACAATGGCCAAGACCAGAGAGCTGTGTAAAGGACATCAGGAATAAAATTGTAGACCTGCACAAGGCTGGGATGGGCTGCAGGACAACAGGGAAGCAGCTTGGTGAGAAGGCAACAACTGTTGGCAACATTTTTGAAAATGGAAGAAGTTCAAGATGACGGTCAATATCCCTCGGTCTGGCGCTCCATGCAAGATCTCATCTCGTGGGGCATCAATGATCATGAGGAAGGTGAGGATCAGCCCAGAACTACATAGCAGGACCTGGTCAATGACCTGAAGAGAGCTGGGACCACAGTCTCAAAGAAAACCGTTAGTAACACACTACACCGTCATGTATTAAAATCCTGCCATCTGGATGATCCAGAGGAAGAATAGGAGAAGGTCATGTGGTCTGATGAGACAAAAATAGAGCTTTTTGGTCTAAACTCCACTCGCCGTGTTTGGAGGAAGAAGAAGGATGATTACAACCCCAAGAACACCATCCCAACTGTGAAGCATGGAGGTGGAAACATCATTCTTTGGGGATGCTTTTCTGCAAAGGGGACAGGATGACTGCACCGTATTGAGGGGAGGATGGATGGGGCCATGTATCGCGAGATCTTGGCCAACAACCTCCTTCCCTCAGTATGAGCATTGAAGATAGGTCATGGCTGGGTCTTCCAGCATGACAATGTCCCGAAACACACAGCCAGGGCAACTAAGGAGTGGCTCCGTAAGAAGCTTCTCAAGGTCCTGGAGTGGCCTAGCCAGTCTCCAGACATGAACCCAATAGAAAATCTTTGGAGGGAGCTGAAAGTCCGTATTGCCCAGCGACAGCCCCGAAACCTGAAGGATCCGGAGAAGGTCTGTATGGAGGAGTGGGCCAAAATCCCTGCTGCAGTGTGTGCAAACCTGGTCAAGAACTACAGGAAACGTATGATCTCTGTAATTGCAAACAAAGGTTTCTGTACCAAATATTAAGTTCTGGGTTTTCTGATGTTTCAAATACTTATGTCATGCAATAAAATGCTAATTAATTACTTAAAAATTATTCAATGTGATTTTCTGGATTTTTGTTTTGGTTTCTGTCACTCACAGTTGAAGAGTACCTACATGCTTTGTAAGTGGGAAAACGTATCAAATACTTGTTCTCCCCACTGTATATATCCTTGATTCTCTCTAATCAATCAACTCTAAGGTCTAGATACTAGACGATGACAAAATACTAGACGAGGACATTAACTTATTAATCATGTAGGTAATTAAAAACATGTGACATCGTAGCAACATTTCTCTTACATTTCAGAATATTGTCTTCAAACAGTAAAAACAAACACAATTTGCATATCCACAAGACTTCAATTAAGATGTTGGTATTACAAGACTATTAATTAAATCATGCCAGTCAAAAGCAGAGGTGGGGCTGTGTACAGAAACATTGACTTGTTTATAATCTAGTGTTTTACATTAGTTATTTTTTCATCATTTGTATGGTATACACTATGGGATAGGCCTACATTAAAGTTTATAAAGCAAAACTCACAAAAAAGAATGCAGTCGGTTAATGGATCGACTATGCCTCATTAACACAAGCTCTACAAGTGTCAGCCTATTGACATTATAATGAAAATCCTTCTAAATACAAGAACAATCTAAAGTACATCCATGTTCTATTACTTTCTCAACAGAAAATGTACTCTTAATTCAAATTCTATTGTTCCCCCTCAAAATTAGGTTCAGTTGTGCAACAGGTGGTTTCAGGAGGCCGTTGCACTTCTCTGTCGGTTTCTATATAGTAGAATTGAATGTCACTCTAAACCGATTACTTGGTTTGCAAGATAAAACATTTTCAGATTAAAGGACATTTTAGATGGACTAATGAGATGGAAGTCTCTGTAGGATGAAGTGATCTTGGTCCTGGTGATGGTGTGTTTGGGGGTCTGGTACCCCTAAATGACAATTGTGACCTTACCTAAGGGTTTTTATTTCAGAGTATACTATGATCATGTATTACTGTACATTATTGTAAAGTACTGAAGACGACAGGTAAGAAAAGTTAGTTGCGTGATCAATTAGGTAGGATCCCTGCTAAATCAGTAAACACTGCATCAATACAGCTACAGTTTATAGACAGTGTGCTTACAGACTTACCGGCATCATGGAAATCTTTGTGGAAAAGTATTCTATAACGCAGTTGTCAATTTATAGAAACGTTGTGATTAATTGACAATAGAAGGATAAAGACTGTTACGTGCATATACAGGAAAGCCTACTTTTGTGCACTTGTGATGTGCAGTTTGTTCTTTTTGAAAAAATCTTGTTAGTGACTTGGGACCCACAAGTTCTATTTTCTAGTGACTTGTTTATTGTATCGTTAATTTGAACGATTGGCAGTGGATTTCTACAACATGTTCACACGATTGTCTCAGTTCTACAATCAACGTTTGTGTACATTCGCAGAGAGAAATGGATTGAGCTGGCAGCATTAAGAAGACATTTGTAACTGATAATGCTGGTTTCATGTTTGCAAAGATACTTTTTTTTGAGCTGGCTATGGAGGACCAAACCTGCCAAAATTTGAAATAAATGTAATATATATAATAAATTGGTTAATCAATATTATTTCCCTATTTAATTCCGTGATCATTTATATCTGTAATCATTTATTTTTATATACATTTCCATACTCTTACATTTTCATATGTTTTTATTTCTGTATTCTTTTGTTTCTGTATTTATTAATTTCTGTATTTATTTATTGCCATATTCTTTTATTTCTGTATTTCCTTGCCCTTAAACTAATGAGGGGGCTGGAATAACAGTCAGCGCAAATAAGCAAGTTTATTTATATAGCCCAATTCAGGCATAGAAGCTTTACAGTGAAAATAAAAATACAAAATTCAATACAAAAAGGCCGTTACAGTAGTCAACCCTACTAGAGGTAAAAGCATGGATGAGCTTCTCTTGGTCTTTTTGGGACACCAGGCCTTTGATTCTGGCTATAATTTTTAGATGATAGAATGGTGTTTTGGTGACCGATTTGATATGACTGTTAAATGTGAGATCTGAGTCGATCAGAACCCCAAGATTACAAACTGGATCCCTGGTTTTAAGGGCCTGAGAATCCAGCTCTTTACTAATACTTGTTCTGTTTTATCTTGGTTTAATTGTAGACAGTTTTGGTTCATCCAGGTATTTACGTGCTCTATACAGTGACACAGAGAGTCTATTGAGCTGTTGTCATATGGTTCGAGAGCCATATATATTTGAGTATCATCGGCATAGCTGTGGTAGTTAATGTTGTTGTTCTGGCCCAGAGGTAGCATATAGAGATTGAACAGAAGCGGTCCGAGAACTGATCCCTGTGGAACTCCGCATGTCATAGCCACCCTATCAGATTCATGATTACCAATGGTGACAAAGTAACTCCGGCCATCTAGATAAGATCTGAACCAATCAAGGACTGTCATGGAGAGTCGTACCCAATTTTCCAGCCTATCTATAAGTGTACTATGATCTACAGTTTCAAATGCTGCACTGAGATCTAATAGAACTAGAACTGTTATTTTATCTGAATCAGTATTCAGCCGTATATTAAATCAGGGCCGTTTCAGTACTGTGGTGAGGTCGGAAGCCTGACTGAAATTTGTCTAAGGGACCGCTTGAGGTCACAAAATTGCTGAGTTGATTGAAGACAACCTTCTCAATGATCTTGGCCATAAAAGAGAGATTTGATACTGGGCTATATTTTTATTCATTTTAGATGCATCCAGTGTTCTCTTTTTTAATAGGGGCTTAATGGCAGCTGTTTTTAGAAATGTTGGGAAAATGCCTGATTGCAGAGAGCTATTAACTATTTGCTGCAGGTCCATTGTTATTCATATAGGCTAATTTATCAGGTGCTGTCTCGTTAAGAATAATAGCACTGTAATCTACACTCAGCCACCTTTCAGTGAGAAACATAAAATCTAGGTTGAAGGGTATTATGTAATTTACCAAGAATGATTTGTTGGTGAGAGATCTGATATTATGTAAAGCCAGCTTAATAGATATAATAGGGGTTCCTGGACTAGTAGGTTGACGTGTCACAGGTTAACAGATTAGACAGGTTCAAAACAGTCAGCATTGCTATTTTCACAATAGCAGGGACCCGAAGCACATCACCAAGTAAATTCTGTGCTCTGTGGAAATAAAGGACAAGGTTGTTGATGATGTGGCAGTCTGAGCTCTGCTATCTTTGGTTAGAACTAGCTCCCTGATTGGTATGTGTGGTGGAGGGGGGGAGGGTAAGTGTGGTGGAGGGGCGGGTGGGGGTGGGAGTTGTTGTGCCTCCGTTTAGGACAAGGACAACTTCTCAAAGCATTGGGTGATTTTAGTTTGAGGTTCAGGAGAGGGGGTTGGATACTCTGCCAATGATTACTGTCCTTCATGCTTATCTTGCTTGGAAAAGGCATTCCAAGAGCGTGACATAAGTTGGCACCAAGCAGCGGGCATCCCATGATATGGAAGAACCCCATCAGGTCCAATAAACCATATCCTGTAGTTGAGGCATGCCAATGTCAGCCACGTATTCAGCCCAAGGTGTCTGCTAAAAGATTACATTCCTTTCCCCAAGGTTGGAATGGGGCCTGAGATGAAAACATTTTGTTGAAAGTTATTTTCTCAGAGCCAGTTTTCCTTTGTAGAATGTCAAAAGACCCTGTGTGGATAATAATCTGCATGTTGCTTGGATGTGTAGAGAGAATAACTGGTAACATTTCTGTTAGCTCTCTGACCGATGTGTCATCCATGGTTAGGATTTCAGTCTTTGCCATTCTGATATGCTTGGTTATGTCATTCCCAATCAAGGTAGTATCAGGTTTATCAGATGTGGAGTTAGCTAAGTGGTCAGTGGTTTTAGGGCTATTTCTTGGATTTTGGTTAGCCCTAATGCTAGTGTTGTGGTTAGCTTCCCTAGGTTCATTTACACACATTTCATTCAGAGTCAGTGGATCATAACTGTTTTGCAGTGTGAGTTCAGGTGGTGGATTGAGTGCTCTCTTATTTGATTTCTTGCTGGATTTGCCTCTGCGGCGTCTGACGTCAGACCAAGTCCCTGATGGAATTGATGCTTTCGGTCTAGCCCCGGTGCTATGCTGGTAAGACGTGTCATTGGGGAAGGCTGGTTTGAAGGCCTCTGCGGTTAATCCAGTGGCACTAGCACATGTCCAGGGGAGAGTGTCAGCCAGGTCCGTGACAGAGTGGTCTAGATTGGAAGTAATCCCTTGTATACCAATCTGTGTCTGTCCGTTAGCGTTTGTTAGCTCAACCCCTAGAGTAGCTGCTACAGAGTCAATGAATTGTTAGTTTTCACATATTTCAAACTGTGTTATCGTCTCATTCAGTCGATTGCTCTGAAATTGGTCTGATCTATTAACCAGTTTTGACTGCGTTCTGTCAAGTATAGGGACATCTTTAGAGCTCTCTAGCCTTTTGCTATGATAGCATTAGCATTTGTTGATTCACCTGCGGGACAAGACCCACAGTCCTACAGGAGGAGGAGTGCTCGGTTGACTAAATCTTCTAAGCGGTTGATCTGTTCCTCCGGTTGTGTCATTCGACTAACCGGCATGAAAGCAATAAGCAATCAAGCCCAGAGCAGCATATAGAATGAGACTGTGAAGACAGTGAGTGCTGTTTTAGATCCATGGCGCGTCCCCATGTTGCCAGTCAAAACAATTTCACGTTGCTTTTCCCAAAACAAGTCAGAAGAGCGAAAACATCTTTGTTCAGAACAAGAAAAGGAACCAGGCAAGCCTAGTTCTGCCAGCCCACAATTAGAAGGGATGAATGTTGTTGCCCTGGCTGGATTCGATCACGCGGTTTCTTACGTGACAGACTGTGTCTTTAACCACTACGCTATTTAAACAGCGGGTGTTGTTGCATGTGATACATGTGTTGAAATGTGTGGTGTCTGTTTACTTCTTGCATTGCCAAACCAATTAGTCGAAATTCCATGGTTTTCGGAACTAGCTCCCGACATTAGCTAACATCCAAACCAACAACAGGTATAACAGGATCACTATGTTACATTCAACATGTTAAATTAGATAGCGATTACTGTGGATGGCCAGCAAATGGCAGTATATACAGTACCTTTAATATAAAAAATTACTCTAATCACTCCATGGCTGGTTTGTTTCTTTAGAAAAAAATTGCAGTTTTTCTTTTGACTTGCTATAATGCAGCTACTGAAACTGGTAGCCAGCAAAGTTTTAGTCTATCCTGAACAAGTCCTAATGCCTAATTTGTTTGGTCCGTGGCATGGATCGAACCCCAGGCTCTTATGTGACAGTCCGCCTCTCTAACCACCTCTCAGTTTAACAATGGTTGGTCAGTTGGTCGACCGGGCAGCCAGCCAGCCAGCTTTTCTAACCACTACGTTATTTACCAAACAGGCAGTCAGTCATTCTTAACTGTTGCGCAGCTGAAATCCTATATCAAGTGTAGAATCTGACAATTAACAATTACAATATGAATGTACGTTTCATTGGAAGTGAATGTGCCTAGATAATGAGAACAACAGAAACCTCTCTGTTTAGATTATCTCTCAGTAGGTAGCGCTCTAATGACAGGAATGTTTACGATGGCCATATGGCATGGGGGTTGACTTCTAAAAAGTTAGAAACGCCCTTAATGTATAGGCTATCTGGTAACCAACATTACAGTGAGAAGAGATTGACTGAGATGAGATTGAGGTTGTGTAAGGAAGACCAGGTCCGTAACCTCATGAACAAGACTTTCTAATGCTGCAATAAATAATATACTTTCTCTCTCCCTTGACAAACGGGTATGCTAAATATTACAACCACTATACGAAACGGCCGATTTCTAACACAAGCAAGAATGGGAATACATTTCATTTTCAAAACTACAGCAATTTGTCTCCTCAGTTCCCCACTGCTTACAGAGTATTGTTAAAAGAAGAGGTGATGCAACACAGTGGTAAACATGCCCCTGTCCCAACTTTTTTGGAAACGGGTTGTATATCTCAAATGGTGATGTCACACAGGCAAGACACTCGACATCTGGAAGTCTTAATATTATCATGCACAATAAATACAGAGTATAATACAGCAGATCAGAA
Organism: Esox lucius; assembly: GCF_011004845.1. NCBI lineage: Eukaryota > Metazoa > Chordata > Actinopteri > Esociformes > Esocidae > Esox > Esox lucius. The sequence continues at coordinate 3,778,055 of NC_047582.1, read as the reverse complement.
GGTTATTTAATTACCTTATTTTCTTAAAATGATTTAAATAAAACTGTCAAAATGAAAGAACATGTTGGTAGTACGTCTAGCCTATATTGAATATTCCTTAATGTATTTACTGACTCGATGCATGCCTTCTGTCTGGCACCAGGAAGCATCTGGAAAACATTACCAGCATTGGCCCCCGTCCACTGGGCAGCCAGGAGAATGAAGTTGTAACAGTAAACTACTTGCTGGAGCAGATCGAGCACATCAAGGTCTACAGTGCCTTAGGACCCCACTCTGTCATCGTGGACATCCAGAAACCCACGGGCTACGTGTTTTGGAATCATTACTATGATAGAATTAGCAACATCGCTGTCCGACTGGAGCCCAAGGACGGGACTCAGCACCTCATGCTGGCCAATTGTCACTTTGACACTGTGGCCAACAGTCCAGGTACTCTACAACACTTTTAAATGTTTTACCTTGGTCTCGGACACCCTTAGGTAAACAGTCAGACAGTGCTCCCTGAAAGTTATCAGTTATAGAAACATTTAAAACCCTTGAGGGACTATTGGGACATGGATGTCCCGAATACACGAAATATGAAATATCTTTTAAAAAGTTTATGATAGCAAGAATCGGTTTACTTCCACCGTTTTCCTGATATTCATCTGAAAAAAGTAATATGTGTATTGGTTACGTATGCATTTCCTGGTTGTCGTCATCTATCCCAATGCAACCTTACCCTCATGCACCTGACCAATGGATGGGCTGATGGGTGACAGCATCCAATGCAGAATCGACCAATGGAAGGCTGTTGCTAGGCAAAATCGTTTATTTTACTCAATCAGGGGAAGGTTTCTATTACGTATTCGAGCAAATCGAAAGGTTGTGGGGTGGGACATAAATAGTTTGTTTTCAATATCATATCGGTTTGACTTAGAAGACAAGCTGGATGCAGTACGTTAACTTAGCTAGCATGCTAACGTTTTAGCATTATGTCCTTTCAGAACGCCAACAAAAGGATATGTGTTTTCAACAGTTTTATAAGTATTATTATTAGTATAAAATGGCAAAACGTAAAAACACTTTTACTAAATGTAGCAGTAGTCCTTTACGGTTTTCAAACCGTGGATAGCTGAGTTACTGAACACAAAGGACTAATGCGAACCCAACATGCTAACTCCGGAGCAGAGTCTGGTAAGTAACATCAGATTACCTATTTATCATGAAATGTGATCATAATAGATGTTGTCTGCTTTGCGTATTTTGAATGGGAGAACTGTTCCACATTGGTGTTTGTGGTTTGGGATCACCTGGTATCAATGAAAAATATTTTTTGTGAAACAATGCGTAGTTGTGCAAGAAAAGGGTTTGCAGAATACATTTTTGTTGAAAACAATCTTCCACATGGTTTTGTGGTCTGAAATAAATGATAATGCTAACAAAATGCTAATGCTGCAACACAGTAGGGTTCCAAATATAGTTAGTAAATAACATTTATCATGAAATAATGTACCACAAATGTGATCATTATAGATATTGTCTGCTTTGCGTATTTGGAATGGGGGAACTGTTCCACATGGGTGTTTGTGCCCTGGTGTCACCTGGTATCACCTGGTAATCAGTGACAATTAGAAAAATTATAATGGGTATAATGCAAATAAGGTGAATTATTTCTTTGTTCACATTTATTGTGAAACAATGCGTATTTGTGTAAGGAAAGGGTTTGCAGAAAACATTTGTGTTGTAAAATATTTTCCACATGGTTTTGTGGTCTGAATTCAATGATAAATAGAAGAATGGATGTCAAAAACATATTGGACTGTTTGCGCAAAAGGTGATTTATTTCATTGTTTTGTTCACATTTATTATGATACAATGCATATGTGTGTAAGAAAAGGGTTTGCAGAAAACATTTGTGTTGGAAAAACGATTCGCCACAGTTGTGTTGTGGTCAGAATTCAATGATATAAAGAAACAAATACATTTGTTGATTGTGCGTAATCACTCAAATACTACCTTCATAAGTACATTTTCATGCATGTTTATATATATAAGGAGTACTTATATTATTATGATGATTTCATAAAAGTATATATATTTTTTAAGAGATGTAATATACTTAAGCCAGTGTGATCCAAATGAATGAGCTAAACCGGTTAGATCGATTTGTGTGTTGAGCAGAGAAATTGTCAGCAATTTAAAAATGTAAAACTGTAAAACAGCCAGAGTATGTTGCAGTGCTTATTCAGATATATTCAATGGGTCATTTGTCATCACTACTGATTCCCCAGCATCTTGTAGCCATGGCCCAAAAAAAGTAAGCACGTATCTTATACCAATTTGTTTCTTTGGACTTCAATGGACATTAAGACCTAGGCTTCCTCTGGTGGATTATTGTACAGGATTTGATGTTTGGCCTGCTGACATCTGGTCATTTATGACTCTGACAGTGGGGAGAGAGACTGTCCAAGCAGATGAAGTGTATTTGTGTGTGTTTGAAAATAGATTAAGAGTATAAATAATGTATAGTGTCTCTGTATTTGATATAAGTAAACTTAGTATATTGCTACTAGTAGTACTTTTGTGTTCTTCACAAAAGTTGTTTTGTTTTTATTGTACTTATTGTGCTGACAAAGAAGGATACTTTTTGTAATTAACTTTTTTAAAATTTATTACACCGAAGAGTGTCCTTAATTGATTAATGTTAGTAGTTTATGTAGGGTATATTCTGTCACTTTGGTGATTTATGACTCTGGTGGGCTGGGCTTCCAGATTTTTTGACAGGTGGGCGGGACATCTGGTTTGCTGGGTGGGACCTCCGGTGTGACGTATGGACTTCCTGTATCATATGTGTTAGGGCGGGATTTCCGGAATGACGTATGCATGTCCGGTGACTTTGTAATTTATGATTGAATTGATGTGTCCATGTTTGATGTTTTACAACGATTGATAAACACCCCGGACAAGTGTTACAACAGATGCGATATGTTTGATGTTTAACAAATGGGTCTTTGGGTTCCGGAATGTTAAATACCCAAGCAATACGTAAGTGTTATCAGCGGCAAGATGTTTGGTATTTAACAAATGGCCCCAGGGTTCAGCAATGCTATAACCCCCCAGCATTTTATGTTCCGATAAGTGTTACAACAGATGTCCTAGTGGGTGTTAACCTTCCATGTTTTACAATGTGCATGTAGCATGGTGTTTATCCAGATAAGGGCTACAACAGATGGGCAATTCCAGCGTTATGGACGTGCCATTTGCAGTCAAAACATAAAATATAAATTCTCAGAAAATGCATTTAATACCAATATATTTAAATGTCTGTTTATATGTCCATACTCCCTTAATAAAGGAGTACAGACATTAGAAAAATATCAATCTACACATGCGTTTTATATTTAATATGAGGGAAATACACATGCGTTATGGACGTGACAAAAAAAAGACGCAAGTTTGTGGGAGACAATATACTTTGTTGAAATTCTGTGAATTAAAATGCACAAGCCAAAATAAATAATACCAGCCGAATGGATGAGTGTCGGCTCTCTATAGAACATACATTTATTTTATTTTAGTTTAAAAAAATCCATTTATGAGGAAAAACGGACGTTACGGATGTGACTTCTTTCCGTTATGGACGTGACCGTTCCGAAATCATCACTTGGCTGACGCTGGAAAACTTGAACAGAGACCTTTTTGTGTGTCTCTTTTTATTTGAAACAACAAACATCTGAGACATCAGTAAGGTAAGTCTGCACAATTAATCAAATTTAAACTGAAATCACCGTGTTAGATTAGTTCACGCATATCTCTCATGCTGCTAAACTGTAACCGGCATGTGAGCATGTTTGAAACTCAATTCGGGCATGATATTGCTTGCTTGATAATGTGTTTTTATCATCAAGGTGTTTACTTTAGACCCCGAAAGATATGGAATTGATAATGCTAAGATACATAATCATTATATATGCAGTTTATCATATCGATATTCTCCGGAGTTAAGAGCACCGGTTTCCCCTCAGTCCCGTCAGTGAATTGAAACGCTGTCTGATTGTAACAGTGTGTTGGCCTGTGTCTATATAGAACAAACAGTCTGGAGAGCGTTTTTTTTTTTTTTTGCATGCAAAAAAGCAATCATGTCACAATGATCGCAATATTATGTTTTGTGTCAAACTAATCGCAATGTTTATACCCGTTTTGCGTTGTTGAATGCGCAATCGTGCTTTAAAATAGCCACATTATTGCAAAATTAGCCAATGCATTGAAATAATAATTGAAATGTTATTGTCTTAAGTCAAAATCACAATGATTACTTCATTTCATTAGGCCCGATGGGTTTTTGCCACGTTTATATTGGTTTGGATGTCAGGAGGATCAAGACGATCTGTGTGAAAGAGACGCCCAAAATACTTACCAATTACTGCAAATAAAGTAGAGATTTTGTCCAGAAATCGCAGATCTACAATCACCACAGAAATAACTGCCTTTGACCACAGAGGGCGTGCGCGGGAAAGAAAGTGAGTCATCACAGAAGGCGCGTCTCATATTTCTCTCTCTCTCTCACACACGCACACTCCATGGTACTAGTATTAATTGATTTCTAAAAAGTTCTGATGTACAGTAATAGAGATCAATTTAATATATGTGTGGGTTTTTTTTAACAGTAAAATGATGAAAGACCAAGGTGAGTTTGACTTCTTTCCACTCCATTTCAAGCAATAGATCGATTTATATTGTAAAGTTGATGAATTTATCTTTTCGTATTGATTTAATCAGAATGCTTCTTGATTGCCTTTGTTATGTGTCATTATATTGCTTGAAATAAATAAATTAATTAATTAATTAAACAAATATAAGCTGGTCAAATCATGCATGATTTAATGTGAAGCGTCCGTAACGGTCACGTCCGTAACGCATAATTAGGTTGTTTAGAGCAATTAAGTGAGATGATTTGTCAATCATAACTAGAATGGACATATTTTGGCTTTGTACATAAAGTTTCAAATTAATTGTAATAATAATGATTATACAATCTAAACTTATTCTTTAAATCGTTACGGACGTGACACAGCACTTAAGCGTCGTGACTTCCTAAATATAGCCTTTATAAATTTAAAGGGAAATGCAGTTATAACAAAGTGAGTGTATTTATATCTCAGTCATGCCCCCATCTTTCTGCAAAATCCTTACTATCAACATAAAGTATAATTAAAGGAGTCTTTGATCCCTCTTTTTAAAGCATGAAATAGGTTTGTATAAAAAAAGCAATTTTAGTATCTGTGCACACGTTATCTGAGGTGAATAAACAGAAATTTCCTTAAAATTTACATGACAGCACATCAATACAATAAAATACAGATCCAAATGGACAACTTAGAAAGGGTTTTGATTTTTTTATGATAACTTTAATTTTTCACAGCAAGGTTGACATTTGCGTGGAATTGCCCAGATGTCCTACAACCGGTGGGTGTTAACCTTAGATGTTTTATGGGATGATTGGCGTGGTCTGTGTATTTAAACCACGCAGACCCTGTTGATGGTCACTCAATCTCGCCAGAGTAAACTTACCTACACATTACAAACCACAGCGGATTGTGCAGCGATCAACGTTTTGGGTGAAACACCATTGAAATCTAACAGCTTAACCGCAGCTCAGCGAGTCGGCAAGAGATTACAAATGGACAGCAGAGACGCAATCAACACACCAGCCCCGAAGAAACCGATGCAGAGTTTAACCTGAAGCCATCAACTACACCAGGATATGTTGGCACGGGAATGGAAATTGGACGACGGTCGGATCGGTGGATACATTTTCAACCCAGAGATACCGGAGGTTGCATTTTATTAATTACCTGAAGGCCAAGAGTTTAAGGCTGGTGTGACTAATCAAATGGTTTTTAATGCCAATTTATGGAACCCCTTTCGGAAAGTGTTTTACTTGGGGCCAAAACAGGGGACACATTATACGGTAGATGTACTGTTTAAAGCTGTCAAAGGAATGAAACGGTATGACTTTTTTAGATTGGTAAATGTCAGCGGCTTAGATTGTGACTGCGACTGTAGACTGTTTGACTGACGTAAGATCTTGAAGCTCTGCCTTAAGCTAACACAGTCCTCAACACAGCATAAAAACAGACAAACCACCTGTGACTATCAAGCAGTCGGAAGAATTTTACGAAACATGTCTCAAGATTACAACCAACAGGAGATTGAAGAACCCAAGGCTGAGGACTGGCTGTGTGACACCTGGGACAACAACGCTGAAGCCTTCTACGGAACCCCGGACCCCGAAAGCTTGATTCCACTGGCATACCCAACAAGAAACTACCATAGACTTGACGGTTTGGTGATCAGTTAGGACCTCTTAATCTGACATAACTCTTGTTACCATTTGAAAGGTATCAAAAAATTTACAAAGCCTTCCACCAAAAGTTTTAAAGATTATCAAAGCAACATTCGGTATGATTCTGGGAAACGTTGTTGCGGCTATTATCCACAAAGCATGCATCGGATTTGAAGTGGACCACCCAAGTCAGAGAAGACATTCTTGTCTCGATCCGCCTGATTAATTTTTTGAGACCCATTATGATGTCATTGTGGAGACAGTTTTAACACCGCGACTGGCTTTGAACGCATCAGGGTTTCATGCTCCACTGACCAATGTTCACGAGGCCGCTGAGAACTTTCTGCATGAGCTCAAGTTGAAGCAGAATATCACACTGAGACTGAGTGAGAACATGGATGAATAAATGGATACAATTAATGAGGAAGCTGTATGCGAAGCAGTAGCGTCTTGGTGCGACGAAACAAAGAGTCTGCTGTCTAAGGATGGGTAACTTCAGTTCTCATGTTTACATGTATCTACTGTATACAAATCCTATGTGGGTTTAGCGATTAAACAGTTGATGCACAAAGTTATCAAGAGCAATATTGATGTTTGACCTTTTAATAACAGAGACCATGTCGGTATAAAGCGTTTTAATAATCTGAACAAGCATATAGAAACGGTCAGGAACACATCTGATGATTGGCTGCAATTGTTGTCAAACGGTGTGGAATCAAAGGCTCTAAGCAACTTCATGTATAAACTTCTAACATTTTCAAATGCTGATAACAAAGACTTTAAAATTGGGCACCTGTTGTGTTTGTTTACGTATGTAACAGATGTTTGTGTGGTAAAATTGTTGAGTAGTGAAGCTGTGGATGTAGAATGTATTTCTAAATTGTTATTTCAGAAATCTGAATGTTTGTGTAACTTTTCAGAATTTCTTTGACGTATAATTTCGAAAACTCAAATAGAACGATGTTAAACATGTATTACTTCTCATTATTGCCAGAATGCTCTACGATGTCTGAACAAGTTATGAAAAGTATTTATTATGACCCGGCAAACCCTGGTGCTTCTGAGGGTAGAGAGGGATTGAAAAGAGCGTACTTGGGAAAAAAACTGGTAGATCCTCAAAAATGGCGAGGCAAATGACTGGCTACATGCCCAGGATACATACATGATACACAGGCCTGTAGCTACACATTTTCTAAGAAAAATAGCTATTGTTCATGATGTAAATTTACAATTTCAGCTGGATTTGGTTTACATGAGTGCTTATAGTTTTGAAATCGAGAACATGAAATCTATGTTAACATGCATAGATGTATTAAGCAAATACACATGGATTTGTGTGCTGAGAAATAAAAGCGCTATCAAGGTAAAGCAAGCATTTGAAGACGTATTAAAAGAAGGAAGAACACCACAAAAAGTCCAAACAGGCAAGGGGAAGTGTTAATGAAGTAGTACAACATAAAACATTTTGCTACTGGAAATGATGTCAAAGCGAGTATCGTTGAGAGATTTAATAAAACAATTAAATCACGAATGTGGAGGTTTCTCACATCTGCCAACACTATGTTGAGGTTAGTCAAGATTTAGTTCATGGATACAACCATAGCTACCATCTGTCTATTAAGATGAAGCCTGCTGACGTTTGTGAAGAAAATGTGAGACTAGTTCTCAAGAACCTGTATGGTACAACAATAATGAGAAATGGTAATCAAAGTTACAAGTTAAGGGTTAGGGATACTGTGAGACTCTCCAAGTTGAGAGCAGTGTTTACAAAAGGCTATGAAAAAGGGTACACAGATGAATATTTCACAATAACAGAATGCCTTCCGTGGGTACCTCCTGTATATATAATAAAAGATTATGATGGTGATGTGATGGTTGGGACCTTTTATGAACAGGAATTACTGAAAATAATTGTGGCTAAGGATAAAACTTTTTAAGTGGAAGCAATTCTGGAAGAGAAAATACAGAAAGGGAAGAAAATGAGTTTTGTGAAATGGCTTGGTTGGCCTGAGAAATTCAACAGCTGGATAGCATCGGAACAAGTCCTTGAAACTGGATAAAACTCCAGGATTTTCAGGATCACATCACTTACATTGACTGCGATCAGCATGGGTGACTGTGGTTTCTACACAACGCTGCCCAGTAACTCGTCGAGAAAAACAATTCGAGTTCGAGCTGTACCACAAAATTTGCCAAAGGTAGAGATTTGAAAGGTGATTGGGAAGTATCTTTGATACAATTCCAATACCTGCATATGTGGAAGACTTTTATATGGGGTGAAAACGCATTTGAACTACATGAACTTCTCGAAACACGACAAAACTTGGAAATATGAGCTCAACACCGGTTATTACAACGACATAGGAAAACTAGTGGCAGAGATCAACATTTATATAAAACCACATGGTGTTATGGGCAGGGTATGATTAATTTAAAAATAGAATGTTTCTAAAAGGCGAGCCCCATTTTAGTGCGAAACTGGAACTAGGCTTAAAAACAGGCGATCGGTGGTACGCCCCATGATACGGGTCATTCCCCACAGATATTCTGGCAGGGTTTAACACCCTACATCTACACAGATATAATTGATTATCAACGTGTTGGTGACAGTCATGTCCCGCTGTTGTGAACTGTACATTTTGCAGGAAAAAAGAACAAAATTGTCACAATGACGTACGACAAGCCACACTATGTACCTCTTAGTAAGAGTCAGTTTGATGAAATCTGTATTGAAGTAAAATCTGATCAGAATCTGCTGGTTTCATTCGTAATGGGGAAGGTGATTGCAAAATTACTCTTCAGACCCATCAAACAATCTTTTTGACTATAAGATGCAGCTTCAGAAACTCTGATGATCCTCAAAGGTATGTTGGCTACTACACAACACAGGCCGGTAACGGTTTACCAGGGTATCATGGTAGCGCTGCAATCTATGGGGCGGGTCTAGGGGGCTTTTCCGAGGGCTTTCCCGGATGGCAATACCTTTGTTGACGCGTGGGTTTTCAATAGCAAAACCACATCTGAAAAATGCAGTAAGGAATATAGTTGTCGATGTTGTCAGCAGTCTTATGTCATGACAAATAAAACCGTAGGATGGATCAGGATTGATGCTTATGACTCAAGGTGTTAGAAATAGACCACCTGGTAGGAAGAGCCTACCAAAGAGTAAAAAACACAATAATGAGATAAAAACAAGAGCCACGGTTAAAAGAAGGCATACAGCTCGGAGGACAGTCAAAGGGAACACCGCAAAGTTGATTAAGAATATATTTTAGGACATACACCCTATGTCTGGTGAATGTATGAAAACAGAGTTAGATTTATTCACAGTTCCTTTCACACAGACCGTCACGGTATGGTGAGTATCAGCGCCACCGTGCAGTGCACTCCCAGTTCCTGTCACTCCACGAACTCAACCCGGACTCATTCATTGTCTTGTCTCCCATCATCACTCACACCAGATCCCAATTGTGTCATCACTATGTGTTCAAATGTTTCTCCTCTGCTCCCCTCACTTGTCGATCATTGCTGTTGCTTGTATGTCACCCGTAACGTGTGAGTGCTTTCTTTTTGCTGTTAAGCCAGCTCTTTACTTTAATTCAGTTTATTTTGTACTCTGTTTCTTTCAATTTAAAAAGTCTACAAAGCCCCCCCCCCCCCCCCACGGCCTTCTAGTCTCAGCAATTTTATTGGTTGCTGTCACACTTTTAACCAGATCCAACAGGTGCGAATCCTTGATTATCTCTCCTTTGAATATGAATTCACCATGTGAAGTCCATGAAGTCAAATCTTTAGACCTGTACATTTTATTTAGAATATATTCAACATTCTTCCTACGCCTCACAGGAACATTATCAAAAATGTCGTCAACATTTCGGTCAACAGTTTGCTTAGTCTCAGTCATGTTTACTACATCAGCCCCAGTCTCAGACACAGGTAGACTTAAAGTCACTGTATTTGTGTCAAGCTCCCCCTGTCTCACAACAGTCAAAACTCTTTGTAAAATGGCAGAGTATCTTTTAGCTTTCTAATGTGAATCCATATCAGGTTTCAACAATATATTGCAAATCGATGACTCCAAATTATTTTCAACAGATTGTCTTACATCGGTGCTAGTCGTTTTGGATTGTCACAGTTTTTCTAACTGATGTTGTGGCACCAGAAAATAATTCTGGGCAGGATCCATGTTGTTTAACCATGTCTCGATGCAATTAGACTGGTTAGGAATGGAACTGCAATGCTTAGTAACGGTAGTACAAAACCTCCAGATTGGTTGATGATTTTTATTTTCTTTGCGACTGAAGTGTTCTTTCTAGACATGTATATAATTTTGTGCTTTTGTCTCTTTACATTTCGGAGCTGCGATTCTGTTATGGGTATATTTCCGCGCCTTAGATTAAGCGCTATTTCACAGAGTGAGAGAATGAGGTCGGTGGAGGCTGATTCTAAAATAACATTTTGTTGACTTTCCGGTGCTTTAAATAACATCTTCAAAAGGGGTACATTTCTACGAATGCGTTTAGACATGATCAAACTTTCTTAGGCCAATCCCCTGAAAACCACCCCGTTGTCAGACGGTAGTCTTCTGGTTTTGTTATAGAAGTAAATAACCAGAAGGCGGATGTGTTGCGTCTTTAAAACTCTCCACGAAGAATCGAGAAAGACTGGGGTATATCTGTCTACCTAAAATACTTATTTGCTGATTGTCCCTGGGGTTTTTAAACAAGATGAGGTAGTTTGTGGTGAAGTTAATAGTTCTACTAGATTTGCCTTTAACCCTCACACCGGTGTGATCAATCTAGAGTGGTCCCTGAAGCGTACGATCACACTGGTGTGATTAGAATGTCATGTTCGGAACGCACCATTAGCATGCCTAGCTACAAGTAACGTAACAATGGCTGGTTAGACCGCTCTGTTATTTACTCACATTTAGCTCAAACAGTGTTTATAACTTTATTTCCTGATTGTAATTGTTTCAAGACCATACTATGATGTTAACCAGGTAGAAAGCATTCAAATCGGGACAAGAAGTGTTACTTACGTACCAACAGACAGCCAACACTAATACACAAAAACGAATTATATTAGCGACTACTACCAATCAAAACCATTGCAAAAACTTTCTAGAAGTTACGTTACCCGTTGTATACATTTTATATAGTTTATTCATTTTCACTGCACTGAATTACTGGTCACGATTTGTTAGCTAGCGGGCAGCTGACGTTTGCTAGCGGATAGCTGACGTTTTCTAGCTAGCTACAGTTATAAATCAAACAACTTTTGCAGCTCTTAGAATTTGAGTCAACGAGAGAAGCTTGCAATGCAATATATGTAGTGTTCCTTATCTAGCAAGGTGACTGTTCAAATGCTGGCGTGAGTTCAAATGCTGGAGAGTACTGAAGTCACATGCAAAAAAACTCACGCTGGGTGAATATTTGAAAACTCACGCGTGAAAAGGTTAACAAACGTGTTTTGGACAAGGTAAATTGCATATTGTGTGAAAACTCCATCTCCAAACTCTCTGATGCACTTTTCATTAAATCGTCAATAATTAAAAGGTTGTTTTTCTGAATCGGTAGCAGATTGTCATCACACAGTGACATTGGTAGACCTTCTATAAAAGTAATCTCCCTCACCTTCAACATTTCGTCATACAGTGGTTGCCAACATGAATAAACCCAGACGATATTTTGAATTTCTTTGTAGAAATCAACGTCAGCATTATCCAGCAACATCTTCACAAATATATGTTTTACCAGAGTTACTGGGGCCACTAATGACACACCTGAACGGGTGTTGTAGTCGTGGGTCAAAACTGCTATCCATCCTGGTTTAGTACCCATAAGGCCTTGTGCTGTAATCAGGGAGCAGTACACACTTGTTGTACACAACTCTGAAACGCTTAGACACTACTCGGTTTTTCAATGTGAATGCGAATATTTTCACAATGCAATAATCCTTAACCAGCTCAATAGAAACCCAAGTACGGGTTAAAGATCTTTCTGAATCAGTATGTGAACAGTCAGTTACCTGGTTTTCAGACTCTGCTCATAATCTACAACAAGGGAAAGAACAGCTTACCGCCAACCCTGTGCGTTAAAACAGGGTGATAAAGGCCTTTCGGTGGACACAGAGTAGCCTTAACAATTCCAAAGTAGGTGTCTAGCAGTTTGAAATCTCAAAATAATATGTCTGGATGCCCAATCGGATAAGTCTTAGTCATGTTGCAGAATGGGTAAAGACTACAGACATTGTTATACTGAATAGTCTCCCCTTCTTGAGCCGTAAACGTCAATTGAATTGCATTGGTATGACCACCAAAAAGAGCATCCTGAGGGTCAAGGCCCTCTGGAACATCAAAGGTCTTCAAGAAAGCTTGGACATCTGCGGATGTGTTTTTAAGCTGATTCCACTCACACTCCCATATGTATTGAACATGTAAGTTTTCTTGTTTCTTTCTTGCAAGTCACCGGATTGGTGCTTGCTGAACAATGATACTTTGGGTGATCATGCTAGAAACAGCATAGAAATTAATAGACTGTGCACACCCCATCGCGTTCAGCATATCCATCAACACAGTAGGGACTGATTTTTCCCTTCACCCCTGTTCAGGGCGTGCTATATTGATATATTCTCATCAGAGGCTACATATTCAAGCCATTGTATTGAGCTGTTTGAGAATGTCTTCTGACAATGGTTGTTGTTGTATGAGGGGACCAATGCAATGGTGTCCTTGGTGAGTAATCGCTTGTGAAAAACTTTAATGCACGCCGAAGCAATCGTAATTGCGGAATGGGTCAACACCACCACACTCCTGGAACTCGAGTCTGTAGCGCATACAACCCTCTTTCAAGATGACCACATCATTCATGCAGTAAGCCTTAATTTCATTCTGCGTGACAAAGGGGTCTGCGGAAACAGTTGCGTACCATTGCAAAAACTATTTTTATTTTAACTATTTTTTTAACTTTTTATTTAGCCATCATCGTATTCACACCGTAGTAATGCGGTTCTGGATGGGGGCCTAACCCTAACCCTAAACCCATAGCACGTGGCAAGTCCACAAGCATCATCGGGAGGAAGCAATGACTATCAATGTCTCTCTGATTGAATGTGCTGTCTGTAAAAATCATGAGCTTGCTACCATTAGCAATAAGTATTGTGCCAATACCATTGTTAGCAAGGTACTGCATCAAGATGTAACCATTGAAACCTTTAGAGTTGCATGCTATACACTCACCTAAAGGATTATTAGGAACACATGTTAAATTTCTCATGAATGCAATTATCTAATCAACCAATCACATGGCAGTTGCTTCAATGCATTTAGGGGCGTGGTCCTGGTCAAGACAATCTCCTGAACTCTAAACTAAATGTCAGAATGGGAAAGAAAGGTGATTTAAGCAATTTTGAGCGTGGCATGGTTGTTGGTGCCAGACGGGCCGGTCTGAGTATTTCACAATCTGCTCAGTTACTGGGATTTTCACGCACAACCATTTCTAGGGTTTACAAAGAATGGTGTGAAAAGGGAAAAACATCCAGTATGCGGCAGTCCTGTGGGAGCGAAAATGCCTTGTTGATGCTAGAGGTCAGAGGAGAATGGGCCGACTGATTTAAGATGATTGAAGAGCAACTTTGACTGAAATAACCACTCGTTACGACCGAGGTATGCAGCAAAGCATTTGTGAAGCCTACCTGAGCATTGTTTCTGACCATGTCCATCCCTTTCTGACCACCATGTACCTATCCTCTGATGGCTACTTCCAGCAGGATAATGCACCATGTCACAAAGCTCGAATCATTTCAAATTGGTTTCTTGAACATGACAATGAGCTCACTGTACTGAAATGGCCCCCACAGTCACCAGATCTCAACCCAATAGAGCATCTTTGGGATGTGGTGGAACGGGAGCTTCGTGCCCTGGATGTGCATCCCACAAATCTTAAGGCAGTTCTGAAGGCGAAAGGGGGTCAAACACAGTATTAGTATGGTGTTCCTAATAATCCTTTAGGTGAGTGTATGTGTAGTCATTATATTTCAGTTGCCTAAACTTTTGGAAAAAAGCAGCAATACAACCATCTCCGACTGGTCTCGTTATCAAAGCTTATTGCGCAAACAAAATTTGCTGTGTTTACACCGTTCACCGGATTGGTAATTGTCTCAAGATCATGAAATATGTAACGCTCCCTGGGGTTCTTGGGAGTACAGAGTTTTATGAAACACTGATGACTCATTTCAACTGCCAGATCCACGTTACAATTGGGACACATTTTAGCTGTACTTGTACACAACATTGTAATGACGGTCGCAATCGACACAGCATTTGTTCTGGTCTTACCTGCTAACTTAACAACCCACACCTTTGTGGTGCTTCAAGCGTTTATGCTGTCTATAACAAAAGTCAGAATAACATATACGCTTACTGCTCTGGCACTGCTTTGTGTTACAGGGTTGGGTATGACAATCTTCATGAAGACAGACACTACAGCTATGTTTACAGCCATGATCACAGCGGGTGTTAAAACCTGTATAACACCACTCTCAAGCTTATGACACACCCAGAAAACCCTTCAGATTCATGATGCCATAGAATTGGTTATTGTGTAAGTACATAAAGACGGTTCTAGGGTGGGTTTCCTCGCTGTTTTGAAACTTGGTAAAGTGACCATCCCGTGTTCGATGAAAGACAACAATTTTACACCCTGTCATTTCTTCAAACCGAACAATATCTGTGAATGCCACCCAATCATCTAACGCTAAACCAGCACCCGTAAGTAACACACGACCACTAACCAGGGCCTCAGCATATACTATGGGTTCCACATACCCATCAAACAAATGGAAAAACATGTAGAATGATTTTTCACAGCCACATATAAATGCTCTATGAACAGTGTTTTAGCTTTACGTCACAGGGCACCACCCTCACGATTGTTGACAATTTGTACCACCAGCTATAGATGATTCATCAATCATAACTACGGCATTACTCTGCATAACACTTTCAAGTAAATTACAAAACGTGCGTTCATTATATTAATCTGCTCTCATGGTCAACTCAATCTGCAGACGATCACCAGGCCCTTGTACAAAGTCTGAACCTCTAACAATCAAAGTATTCAAGCCAGCCATAATGAGTACATAGCATGTGCCAAAATCTCCAACTTCACCAGTATTGTGTAAATGTATCAATTGTTGTAATTCAACGTTGTCAAACTCTAAGGTCGCCATCATTACAATTAATTTGCATCAGAGAGCTTGGAGTAGTGTAAATTAGATCATCTGCAAAATGGAGGCTACTTAGCTCGGTTAACACACCTTGCATCTGAGGATTATTGTGTGCATCGCTGTGTAACAAAGTAATGGCCGGTCCATTTGTATTTTGGGGTGTGGTCTGTTGATTATGTGTAGATGTTGTTGGTTGTTCTGCATCTGGTCTGTTGTTAGCAATACCACTCACCATTTCTCTAGCCTAACGTGTAAATAACGATCCACTTACAAGTTAAAATATTATTGTAACTCAAACTTACATACATCACAGTTTCGTTGAGTTGATGGAAAAATATGTATTACGTTCAGCTTTTAAGCATGAATGAAAACAAAGAAACAAAAATCCCCTGACGCTGTGCAGCCTCAAGGTGTCCGTAATTGAAGCCATTATGGTGAAGTACTCTGTATCCTCAATCTGTTGGTTGGTAAATAGAGTACAAAGGTTCAGCTGTATGCACGGCTGGTTTAATTCTGCTCAACCTAAACCAGAGATATAAACAGGCAATATGAAAGACAGATAAAAACGCATGGATTGCTCAATCGTAAAATGTATTCACACATTCTTAAAAAGTATAAATGTGTCGTTTGTTAGCATTTGTAATTGCAACGCAATTCAAAACAATTATTTCTAATAAAATCACTTGTACTTACAATGTAAACGGCATACTCTGTGCTGGAAACAACAGCTGACTTCTGTGGAAGCCGTGGATTTAATATTGTCTTTACATCGCAGCCGGGGCGCCTCCAGCAGGTCATGCCTCTTGAATTTGTCATTGGTTACACGTCATCGTTCTTCACGTTAGAACTATACTGGCTACAATGATTAACATTGTGGATAAAGCTTAACTAGTTAGTTCTGATAGTTGTTGACGTTTTGCAAACTAATATATTGATACTTCCTGTCTGGTAGTGTTAAGAATTTTACGTGTATCAGAGTTTCTGAAGAAGGACGAGGCTCCGGTCCAAATTGAAATTTAGCATAAAGATTTATTAATAAGAATTGATAAGTCAAAATACATGAAATACACTGCAGCGGTCAAATATTTGCTCAACCCTCGAGCTTCCACAAAATATTCGCGCAGAAACAAGATCGAACATTGGTTTTAATACTCCCGCCACAGGGGCGGTTACTTTTCACTCTCGTGAGTAAAACCCATCCTTGTTGGCTCTTCGTTGGCATGGTGACATGTTGGACGAATTTCTTGGTTTTCGCTATCCAATGAGGAAGGACATGCACTAACTCTCGAGCATAGATCAACAGGTTCTTTGCATACAGGTGTGAAATCTTAACCAGGTTACAGTAATTTACATTCTATTGTCCTAACCTAGACTATAACATCAGGGGGCTGGAGACAGAAGGTCTCTTTGTGCTGTATAGGGGGCAGTTTCATTTGTATGTTAATTGTGGGGTTTTAATCCTGTCTCTCTATCAGAGCCAGGTGTAAAGTCTGAGAGTGTGGCTGAGTGTAATTTAAGGAGTTCTAAACTTTATGGTTATTGTATTCAATCATATTTCCCTAACCTGGCTGCAGCATACAATTTAATAAAACAAAAACATAAGAATACATGGTTATTAAATCAGCATTATTTAAACTACATTTATCTCAACAGTAGAAACGCCGTTCTCGTTAGTTATCATGGCTCAGCCGTGACATCACGTCATTTAATTTGATCTATTAACGACAAACTCATCCGCTTGCATATAAACGCTGGCTATATTCACCATATCGCCATTAATCTCTTCAACATTTAACAAACATAAGACCATAATACAGCAATGAAAAATCTGATTTCACAAGTTGCTTCAAGTCATAACCAGAATGCAGCGCATCTAACAGGGAAGTCCCAGCATCCACCCACACTAACACAGACAGGTATGGACCTTATTCACCGTGCCTCCATCTTGAAATCCAAAACGAGGCTGGGGGGTACACTCTAACCGGAAGTTCATTGACAGAGCGCAGCAGCGGGCGTCTATCATCATGGCGATACCTTTGTGGACATCAAATCTTTCATGTCTTCCCAACATAACAGTGGACTATGTCGAAAAATGGGCCAATAAGGACTGCATGATTCCCCGGGCTGTTTTGCTTAAAGGATACAGCAACTGGATCGAGGGATATGTGCACGACGTGGAAGGTAATGCACGGACGATCACAGCTTTTTTTCTGAAATCAGCATTAGTTAACGTTACTGTTGAAGTTAGCTTGTTAGCTAGATAAAACAACAGGACGAGACAACATTACAAGCTGATGCAAAGCATTGTTAAGATATATTAACCACACCAGCCTGACTGTTATTTTGAGTGTTAACAATAAATTATTTTGCCGACAGTCAAGACGAGCGAGACAAGGCACCTTACAACATTCAGGTATCATGACTGTGGATAAACTGCTCGGTTTGCGGAGTGGTGCCACTGTTAGAACAAAATACGCTTGCTGTTTATCCACTGTTTATACGTAGTTGTGTGCTTAACATGGTCTAGATTAGCAATGGTTATTATCATAAACAGGCACAGATCACGTCTTGTTTATATTTTGCTGTAAGACACGCTACCCACGGCAGGACGTTAGCTGACCAGGCTAGTAAAAAGAGCAACTACTTGCTTAACGTTACCCCCGAATCAGCCCTTCGCTTGTTATAACTTAAAAAGGACCGGTTCATGTATGGGCTGAAATATGTGCCACCAGAAACTGAATTTGAATTATTTATATTTGAATTTGAATTGCTAAACTTGAATAATTGCATTGAAAAACTGAATTTGAATCACATAATTTGAAATTGTATTGTTTAATTTGAATAATTGCATTGAAAAACTGAATCTGAATTTTATAATTTGAAATTGAATTTATTCGTTTGGATCCGAAGTCCAATAAAATGTGATCCTCACTGAAAATTAAACTCTCTATATATCTTCACATTCACTTCTCACAATTCAGATTCAGTTCTCAAATTCAATTTCAAGTTACTGAGACAGACATCCGGGTAGTTGGAGGATGAAGGAAGAGCAATCGAGCGCAGATCGATAGATAGCGTTCATTGGCGCATAGGACTCCTCTTGGGCAAATCAGCACATACGTTTTGGAGCATAGTACATGAAACAAGGAAGAAGCTCTTGCTTTGCCAGTGGCCGGCCTTGACCCAGAACGCCCAGACTGGTGTGACCACCATGGATTCGGCTGGGACAAATACGGTAATTACAATTTAACATATCTACGATCTAACGATCTTTTGTTTAATTGTCGTTAATGTTATAGCTGTTTTGTAGAAACGTTTCGTTTAGTCCGCGAGCATACACAAATCATGTTTACAATTACATTAGACGACTAGCTAGCACCATTGTTCTATATTTATGACTAGCACGATAGCATTGTTTCAGCTATTATTTTAGCAACGCAGCAAGGAGCGCTGGAGCTAGTCTACAAACAGCAGTGGGTACAATAACATTTTTTTCAAAAAAAAGTTTTACTGTCAGTGAATAGCACAGAGTGAAAGTCAATGATTTCTTTATATCTAGTGACAGTGATCATGTCGTTAGCTCAGATAAGTACCGGTTAACTTAGTAAGAAGATCTAGAAATAGAAGGCATCGTGCTAGCTAACTTGCCAGTCCCACCTGTGACTTAAAACAACCCAGCTGTTCTTTTGGAGATACATTTTTGACCAACTTATGCTGTGATCTGCACAAAGTTGAGCAAGGTGAAACTTAACGTTATAGTGATTATGGGCATGATCCAACCAGTTACAAATTAGTTTTTACTGTTAACATGGTATAGGAAACCTATCTGGCAATATTGTTACATTCATAACTAGTTGGCTTGTAGTCACATAACAAATATATTTGGTTTGCTACTATTCCTTAATTTTGGTGGTTCCTCATCCATCGCCTCCATCACATTTCATATCAACTTGACATGAAATCCATAGCAATCAGTGATGATTGAATCTGTTTATGATAAAGCAATTACATTTCTTTGCAATGAAAACCTACTACTTTCAACCTTTACCACTTCTAGATTATGTTACCAGCTACCTCTCTGTAGCTCACATCTCCTATTTGGAATATTATTAGTCCCACAATAAATATTAATAATAATATCCTACTATTAATGTATGAAATGATGTCATCTAATACATAGTATGTCAGTGATATCCGAAAAGAATAGCTACAGCTGATGAAATGGGTTGCATTACTAGATGATGTATGTTAACAATTCATTAATACTATCTTCTGTTGGTTTTAGGGAATCCTAATTGAGGATATTGATTGGGAGAGCTCAGGGCTCTCTCATAACTCTGCCAACACAGGTGTTACCGTGCCAGAAATGGAATGTCCATTGAAGACCGAGAACTCTACGCCTTGCCATTGATCCCCTTTCTCATTCAAATAGTTTTGGAAAATATATTTATTTGACCACAATCGCACATGCCTTGTACCTACTTCACCATCATTGACAGTCATGCCTGTGCCAATCAGAGGACTAAAGGCTTTTAATAATTCATGATTGCTTAAGTCCAGTCTAGGACCCCATGTATCCAGGCACCTTTTAGTCCACCAAATTTTTTAAATCGGACTTCTGTCTCGCTGACACAACCACAGGGAAGTGGGAAAGAACATATTGAAGGACATCTTCTCTGACAAACATTGTAATGGTGCTTTAACAATGATTTATGATCTAAAATATCAAATCAATTAGCCATGCACACTGGGTCATTTAATACACCCATGAACAGTGAATTGGGTTAACATATACGAACTGGATTTGACAAAAAATGAAATAAAAGACTGCACAAATATCTTATCTATTACTATTTGAGTCTGAATGTACAGGTGCTGGTCATAAAATTAGAATATCATCAAAAAGTTTTTTTTCCCAGTAATTCCATTCAAAAAGTGAACCTTGTATAATGTATACATTCATTCCACACAGACTGATATATTTCATGTATTTCTTTTAATTTTGATGATTATAACCGACAACTAATGAAAATCACAAATTCAGTATCTCAGAAAATTTGAATATTAATTAAGGCATAAGAGTATGAACATGAAAAGTATGAGCATGTACAGCACTCAATACTTAGTTGGGGCTCCTTTTGCCTGAATTACTGCAGCAATGCGGCATGGCTTGGAGTTGATCCGTCTGTGGCACTGCTCAGGTGTTATGAGAGCCCAGGTTGCTCTGATAGTGGCCTTCAGCTCTTCTGCATTGTTGGGTCTGGCGTATCACATCTTCCTCTTCACAATACCCAATAGATTTTCTATAGGGTTAAGGTCAGGCGAGTTTGCTGGCCAATTAAGAACAGGGATACCATAGTCCTTAAACCAGGTACTGGTAGCTTTGGCACTGTGTGTAGGTGCCAAGTCCTGTTGGAAAATGAAATCTGCATCTCCATAAAGTTGGTCAGCAGCAGGAAGCATGAAGTGCTCTAAAACCTCCTGGTAGAAGGCTGCGTTGACCTTGGACCTCAGAAAACACAGTGGACCAACACCAGCAGATGACATAGCACCCCAAACCATCACTGACTGTGGACATTTTACAATGGACTTCAAGCAACGTGGATTCTGTGCCTTTCCTCTCTTCTTCCAGACTCTGGGACCTTGATTTCCAAAGGAAATGCAAAATTTACTTTAATCAGAGAACATAACTTTGGACTACTCAGCAGCAGTCCAGTCCTCTCCCAGGCGAGACGCTTCTGACGCTGTGTCTTGTTCAAGAGTGGCTTGACGCAGGGAATGCGACAGCAGAAACCCATGTCTTGCATATGTTTGCGTGGTGGTTCTTGAAGCACTGACTCCAGCTGCAGTCAACTCTTTGTGAATCTCCCCCACATTTTTGAATGGGTTTTGTTTCACAATCCTCTCCAGGGTGCGATTATCCCTATTGCTTATATACTTTTTTCTACCACATCTTTTCCTTCCCTTTGCCTCTATTAATGTGCTTGGACACAGCTCTGTGAACAGCCAGCCTCTTTAGCAATGAACTTTTGTGTCTTGCCCTCCTTGTGCAAGGTGTCAATGGTCATCTTTTGGACAGCTGTCAAGTCAGCAGTCTTCCCCATGATAGTCTAGTTCTGTAGACTACACAGAGAGACCATTTAAAGGTCTTTGCAGGTGTTTTGAGTTAATTAGCTGATTAGAGTGTGGCACCAGGTGTCTTCAATATTGAACCTTTTCACAATATTCTAATTTTCTGAGATACTGAATTTGTGATTTTCATTAGTTGTCGGTTTTAATCATCAAAATTAAAAGAAATATATGAAATATATCAGTCTGTGTGGAATGTATACATTATACAAGGTTCACTTTTTGAATGAATAAACACTTGAAATATAAGTCTGTGTGGAATGAATGTATACATTATACAAGTTCCACATTTTGAATGGAATTACTGAAATAAATCAACTTTTTGATGATATTCTAATTTTATGACCAGCCCTGTATATGCATATTTGAAACTGAAACATTTCACTTAAACCTGATGAAATGCCTGCCCTAGATGGAAGGCCTCTGTCATCACTTGTTTGAACTCAGTAGAAGTTTGCATATGCTTAACAGGTAGTTGGATTGTATTACAACATGCAGCGACTGTTGGGTAGCAAACTGTATGTGAACCATACAGGATGTCACAGGTGTGGTTGATCTGCACAAAGACTGAAGTTTCTCTTCTGGTAAGACAGGAATGTGGCCCTGTCCTGTGAGCCACTGGAGAAACGTCCTGGGGGACAGGTGACCTGGATAGCCTACTGTGTCACCCCCGCCTCTGGATGTTCACCTTTTCAGAGACAGAAAGCAAACAATCATGTTGAATATTTGGTTTACCTTTACCAGCACAGAGGTACATAAGTACTCACAATGATAATGAAATCTACATGGAAACTTAAATATTACCAAATAAAAAATTACAAAGTGGGATGTTTTCCATATTCCAAAGAAAATGTATTGCAAAAAGTTATTCAAGTAAATGGCTAGCTATATCAATATAAAACAAAATATTAATACAACAGGCACTATATAGACCACAATACCATATGCACTATTACATTTAATATAAACATGACTGTTTTTACACTAAGTTGACAAAATATGATGTTATTATATAGTGGCAAGCACGGTTTTCTAGCTACTAGCCCATATTTACTGTAGCGCTAGCTAGATAATGCTCACAACAAAATAATGAAAGCACTACTGGATTGCTAGTTTTAAAAACCATCCCTTTTTACTTTCCCTGCAAATACGGAGAACAGCCAGCTTTCTTTCGAAGAGTAAATGTGCTATTTTAGTGTTCAAGTCAACCGGAATTAGCTATGCATTCAAGTAAAATGAATAGGGCTAGTGCTATGGTGTAATTGCCCTGAAGTTTATGGCCTTACATTATGCTAGCACCTGCCAAACCCAGCGACCAGACACGCCTACTACTCTCCCTCCCTCTCAGTAAGCAATACCCTGACGGTGTCAATGACAATCACAAGGAGTAGTTAAACAATCACGCTGAAGACATGACCAGTCTACTTGGCGGCGGCTAGCACTAGTTACGTTTGCACCGAAAGAAGAGGCAAACGTTTAGAAATAATAAACACCAGGCAAAGATGTTGTTACCAGAGCTAGTAGGCCACCATAAAAACCCGGGATATTAGCTACTGTGTTTGCAACGTCGAGAGAAATTTAATTTCCCCTGTTTCTACAAAACAGATATATAATTAAACAAAAGATCGTAGATATGTTAAATTGTAATTACCGTATTTGTCCCAGCCGAATCCATGGTGGTCACACCAGTTTGGGCGTTCTGGGTCAAGGCCGGCCACTGGCAAAGCAAGAGCTTCTTCCTTGTTTCATGTACTATGCTCCAAAACGTATGTGCTGATTTGCCCAAGAGGAGTCCTATGCGCCAATGAACGCTATCTATCGATCTGCGCTCGATTGCTCTTCCTTCATCCTCCAACTACCCGGATGTCTGTCTCAGTAACTTGAAATTGAATTTGAGAACTGAATCTGAATTGTGAGAAGTGAATGTGAAGATATATAGAGTTTAATTTTCAGTGAGGATCACATTTTATTGGACTTCGGATCCAAACGAATAAATTCAATTTCAAATTATAAAATTCAGATTCAGTTTTTCAATGCAATTATTCAAATTAAACAATACAATTTCAAATTATGTGATTCAAATTCAGTTTTTCAATGCAATTATTCAAGTTTAGCAATTCAAATTCAAATATAAATAATTCAAATTCAGTTTCTGGTGGCACATATTTCAGCCCATATTCGTGGCTAATCAAGTCATGTCTATTTAGCCAGAAGGTTTAGCTAGCTATCTCTATGACAGTTAACAAAAATATGGCTAACGTTAGCATCGTAAACTAATGTTAATATCTTACCTTGAAATGGCGACCGGAATCCATTCACGGCAAAATACAGGATCTTTTGGGAAACGATGGAATGTTTGACTTGTATGGGATTTCTTTCTCTTTGAAGATGTACATTTGGGAACACAACAATGCAGCTGCATTGTAGGTAACGTTATGACAGATGGGCAGGCCAACGTTACTTCCGTACCCCACAGCCTCGTTTTGGTTTAAAGGAAGTGACGTGGGTGAATAAGGTGAATTCTCAAACTCGCAAATACTAGTTTGTAACCATCGTTGCCTGTTAAACATTTCTACCAATGTGAAGAAAAAAACAATATTGTGTTGATCCCCGTTGTACAATTTCATAAGACGCGTTTACAAAAGTTTTGTTTACCTGAAATAACATGTCTTGACCTGTCAACGATTCACCGTGGTTCATGCAAATTTATACGCTACCTTCCGTGTAACTTTGTAACGTTTTGCCATAATGCAACTTAAAAGTGAATGCTGACTTAAAACCAAACATTTTATTACAAAAATCACCATTGCTCATACATACACGTACCAAAATCATTGATTTTATTTTTAACAATATTTTAAACCCAACCACGATACAATCAACTTAGTCATAATGTGTGGTAGGCCCAGGCATTAATTGTTCCTTCAAAATAATAGCATTGCTCCTGCAGTGTTTGTTTACTGTAGTGCTTTGTTGGACTCCAAACCTTGTGAACACAGGATGTTTTTCAGCCTTCACCTACTACAGTTTGTACTAGTGGTTATTTAGGGGCTATTACTACGGGCAGATCTGATCTTAACGCCCTTTTGTTAAACCCCAAACATATTGCCGCTGATATGACACTTATTTAACCACTTGTCCGGGGTGTTTATCAATGGTTTTAAAATATCAAAC
Source organism: Esox lucius (assembly GCF_011004845.1). Classification (NCBI taxonomy): domain Eukaryota; kingdom Metazoa; phylum Chordata; class Actinopteri; order Esociformes; family Esocidae; genus Esox; species Esox lucius. Next base: position 3,753,196 of record NC_047582.1, on the reverse strand, counting down.
ATGGACACATCAATGCAATCATAAATTACAATGTCACCGGACATGCATCGGTCATTCTGGAACACAGGTCATACAGGAAGTCCATATGTCACACTGGAAGTCCCACCCAGCAAACCGGATGTCCCGACCACCTGTCAAATTAATCTGGAAGCCCCGCCCACCAGGGTCATAAATAACCAAAGTGACTACTCATGTTCACTAACAAGTTACACATTTTTGGATGGGCTCAGCGGTGTTTGAGGCGTTAAAGGAGTAAGAACAGAGACAATTCTCTTGGCACAATTTAACAATTTTATTAATTATTTGCAAATAAGAGAGACTCATTAAACGCTTACAAACATAATCATCTGAGGAGTCTCTAACTTAATACATGAACAGTCTGTATTTATAGTAGAGAAAGGGGTGTGGTAAGTTGCTGTCCTAACTCAACAGAACACATTCCCTTTGTTCTATTACTACCTAGGCTTCACACAAGGGGCAAGCTATCCTCCCCCACATGGGTAACCTCTCCAACTATAGGAGAAGACTCACAGCATCTGGACAAACAACAGATAGACACTGATGGGTTATACAGATATACCTATAATCTGCTGATACCAGTCAATGATGACCCTAAACACCAGGTCCCCCTCTCCTACATTCCTTTTCTTATCCAAACATGGGTACTCAGTACTTTAACTAGTAACTCATTCGTACATGTATAGGACCAAGTATACATCAGTTCAAGAATTTCCACAACAATCCATGCACTTGATACCAAGTCAACCCTTGGTATCAAACCTTAAACAGTTAAGTCATTAGGATGTGGACCGCAACAAAACAGTACTCTTTAATAACATGACCCAGTCAATATCAATACCCTAATGCAGGGGCGTCCAAGTTTTTTTAGTGAGGGCCAAATACAGAAAAATAGACAAAGGGCCGGGCCACACACTAGAGGTCACATATTGACACATGAAATACTGTGTGTATTTCTAACTCACCTATAATGTGAAGAACATTGCACTTAGTGGGAGCACTGATGCTGTCCTTTGGATTTAAGGATGGCTGACATGTCAGGAGAATGTTTGGTGGTTGAGACACGAAGGACTTCACATAGATGGCTATCAGTCATTCTGATTCTCAGTCTGCTTTTGTTCTGATTTAACAGAGAAAATGTTTGTTCACATATGTATGTTGAGCCGAACAGGCTCATCATTCTTTTTGCGTGGTGTCTCATCAGAGGAAACTTGGCCTTATCCAAACTCTGATAGAAGTCAGGGAGAGAAGCTAATGTTGACTCTTCACTGAATCATCACATTGCATTTCAATCAGTTCTAACTGCAGAGTCTCTTCCACTTCTTCTGCATCCACCAGGAAGGGAGTCGAGAACAGCTTGATTTGTTTTTCCATAACAGAAACATTTTGGAAACGCTGGTTGGAAACTTTCACGAGAGATTTAATCACAGATACATACACTCACCTAAAGGATTATTAGGAACACCATACTAATACTGTGTTTGACCCCCTTTCGCCTTCAGAACTGCCTTAATTCTACGTGGCATTGATTCAACAAGGTGCTGAACGCATTCTTTAGAAATGTTGGCCCATATTGATAGGATAGCATCTTGCAGTTGATGGAGATTTGTGGGATGCACATCCAGGGCACGAAGCTCCCGTTCCACCACATCCCAAAGATGCTCTATTGGGTTGAGATCTGGTGACTGTGGGGGCCATTTCAGTACAGTGAACTCATTGTCATGTTCAAGAAACCAATTTGAAATGATTCGAGCTTTGTGACATGGTGCATTATCCTGCTGGAAGTAGCCATCAGAGGATGGGTACATGGTGGTCATAAAGGGATGGACATGGTCAGAAATAATGCTCAGGTAGGCCGTGGCATTTTAACGATGCCCAATTGGCACTAAGGGGCCTAAAGTGTGCCAAGAAAACATCCCCCACACCATTACACCACCACCACCAGCCTGCACAGTGGCAACAAGGCATGATGGATCCATGTTCTCATTCTGTTTACGCCAAATTCTGACTCTACCATCTGAATGTCTCAACAGAAATCGAGACTCATCAGACCAGGCAACATTCTTCCAGTCTTCAACTTCTTCAATTTTGGTGAGCTCGTGCAAATTGTAGCCTCTTTTTCCTATTTGTAGTGGAGATGAGTGGTACCCGGTGGGGTCTTCTGCTGTTGTAGCCCATCTGCCTCAAGGTTGTGCGTGTTGTGGCTTCACAAATGCCTTGCTGCATACCTCGGTTGTAACGAGTGGTTATTTCAGTCAAAGTTGCTCTTCTATCAGCTTGAATCAGTGGTCCCATTCTCCTCTGACCTCTAGCATCAACAAGGCATTTTCGCCCACAGGACTGCCGCATACTGGATGTTTTTCCCTCTTCACACCATTCTTTGTAAACCCTAGAAATGGTTGTGTGTGAAAATCCCAGTAACTGAGCAGATTGTGAAATACTCAGACCGGCCCGTCTGGCACCAACAACCATGCCACGCTCAAAATTGCTTAAATCACCTTTCTTTCCCATTCTGACATTCAGTTTGGAGTTCAGGAGATTGTCTTGACCAGGACCACACCCCTAAATGCATTGAAGCAACTGTCATGTGATTGGTTGAAATAATTGCATTAATGAGAAATTGAACAGGTGTTCCTAATAATCCTTTAGGTGAGTGTATTTCTCCTTTTTAGCAGAAAGGTCGGCCTTTGGAAAAGCAGACTTGACTTCAGATAGCGCAGGGAAGTGTGCAGCATTAAAGCTTTGTAGTTGTGTCTCAAACAGGCGGAGCTTTACACAGAAGGCTTTCAAGTGCGCATACAGGTGTGGCACCAGCTGTTCTTTGGTTCTTGTTCAGTGTATTCAGATGATGAGTAAGATCAACTAAAAATGCCAGGTCTGCCAGCCACAGAGGGTCACTCAGTTCATGAAGAGGTCGGCCCTTCTCTCTCAAAAACTGGTCGATTTCTGATTTCAGCAGAAATCGACCAGGCCTGAGCCAGTGCACATCAGAGTGGTAGAGTACATTCCCGTATTCAGCATCCACATCAGATAGGAAGGCTTGAAATTCTTTGTGGTACAATCCTCAAGCTCGAATTATGTGGCAGTCCTTACAACAGTGTTCATCACATCGCCCAGCTGGACAGTCTTGGCGCACAGTGCTTCTTGGTGGATTATACAGTGCATCCTAACAGCTTCACCTCCGCTCTCTTTTACCTTGGCGCACACCATCAATGCCATTCCTTGGCGCTCGTCCATCATGGCCGGAGCTCCATTCGTTGTTACTCCACAGAGGTTGTCCCATTTAAGCCCCATCTTTTCAACTGCCTCTGGCACAGCTTCAAAAATATCTCTACCCGTCGTTGTGCCTTTTAGGCTCATCATATCGTACAGCAGAAATGATCTTCTACTCCCCGCAAAAACATTAACAGCTGTGCGGTGTCTGTGGCATCTGTGCTCTCATCACATGCTATCGAGTAAAAAGCACAAGCTCGATTCTCGATTCTCCACACCACTGTCTTTCTGGATAAGCTCAAGTTATTGAAATCCTGCACTTTTTCCGGGCACATTATTTCTGTGACTTTGATGAGGCACTGCTTTATGAAATCACCGTCTGAGAGCGGTTTGCCTTGCTGGGCAATAAGTTTAGCGATTTCATAGCTTGCTGTTGTGGTGTTTTCCAGTATTTTGTTAGCACGAAAAAAAACTGTTGTTGAGCTTGCAGGCTAGCTGCCATTTGCTTGACTTTCTGCGTTCGTTCGGCACCGGTGTACAATGTGTAGCTCTGATGTTTGGTCTCATAGTGCCGACGGACATTATACTCTTCCATCACAGCAACATCTTCATTGCAAATCAAACAGACACACTTTCCGTTGATTTCTTTGAAGAAATATAAATTTTTCTTCTCTCACTTCAAATCTTCTACTCTCACTTGCTATTTTGCGTTTCTTAGGTGCTGCCATTTCTGGTGACCCGGGGTAAAAGTTTTTCTTTGCTTGATTTTGTTTAGTGGAGAAGCACCGTTTCCGTGGCTGGCTCCATCTAGTGTTGAAACTGAGAAGTGCAACAGAGTTGAGCTCAAGCTTCTTGTGCGGCCCATATTCAATTATATTTACAGAATTTGCTGCGGGTCAATAAAAATTGGCCCGCGGGCCGTAGTTTGGACACCCCTGCCCTAATGATTAGAGAACGGAACAAATCTGAAATGTCTGGATCCTCATTTAAATGCTTCTAGACCATTACCTTCGTATTTACTCCAAGATCACACATTTTCATTATACAGAATTATAACATTATAACAGCAAAACCTTTTATGTTAAAATCACTGGTCAATGTGACACATATATTGACAGTATGGGGTATGTAGCATCGACACGTGGGTGTGTAAACACCTATCACTGAATACATCCTTCAATTTGTCACTGGTACAAAGTCCTCTCATGCCAATTACTCAAATCACTGAAAAGTCCTCTCCATGGTTCCTCTCCATGGTTCCAAGTACTTCCAAAGTCATCACAAATGTTCTGCTCCTCCAAACGTTAGACAGTCAGTTATGAACCATTTCTTGGCAGGCCGGTGTAACAGAATGTAAAAGTCAGATGTATATTCCAAGGTGTTGTCCTTCATAGCTCCAATGCAGGTTACTATGACACCGCTCTAGTTGTTTCCATACTAGCTGCTTTATCAGCCAAGTCAGGAGAATCAGTGTGTTCTCCTTTGTGAATGCTAGAATGACCTAGTAACTCATTCATACATGTATAGGACCAAGTATACATCAGTTCAAGAATTTCCACAGCACTTTTTCTACTCTTTTTGTAGCCGCCCAAATGAACCTCAAAAAAGGCAGGTGTGGAGGGGTGGGGCTGATTCTCCCAGCTGCCTTTCGTTTCCTCATTCCTCCTGCCATGCTCACCCCATTCTCCTTCACTTGTCGGGATAGACATACACACAGAACCAACGTGTCACTATATTTATGAATTATCTGACAATCCTGCACATAAGCTAACCAAAGAGCAAGGCTAAACTATTGCATCCTAACTTATTTTTCAACATTCAAAGTAGACTAGGCAATTATGGGAATGCTCTATAATGCGGTGTGTTGGTTTAGCCCATTAATACATTTAAACAGCATGAAAAACACTGAATACATTATAAGAAACCACAGAATGTGTTATTATTAGAACTATTAGGACAGTATTACAACATGGCAAAGTGTAAGAATAAAATGGAATTTGGCAGTGCTTGACTTGAAAGAAGTGCATGAACTGTCATTTCCAAGTTATGTTTCATTCATTTCAAGGTCCATTAGATACAGCCTTACATTTAGGCCTTAAATAACCACACTAATTGGCATTGTCCAATTTTGGTCATGTAGAAAGTTGCTGATCTCTTGATGTACTCTTGATCAAGGCACAAAGTAGAATAACTGATATGTTGGCTACTGTTATCTGTCTGGAGTGCTGTGTATGTATTTTATCCAACCCTGAATCGATCTAAACTTGTCAAAGTATTTTCCTATAGCTGATGGTTGGAATATAATCTAATAAGAGTGGTGCTCGGTAGAGGACTGCACACAATAGCACTTGTTGCTAATTGGCCACTTTTGATTAAAACTTTGCAACATTACAACCAAATTGCCTTTATTAATATATTCTCTAGTTCAATAAAATAGGGACCAAATGCTATAGCTTTTCCAAAGCAAGGGACCAATGTTATAGCAACTTCAAAGCAAGAGAGGTTTATCTACAACCATTAATCATTGAAAGTCTTCTCTACATGTGCAGCATTCAAGTTTTGTCTATTCGGATATTACAATGTTTTGGTGGAAGCGACTGCCACGTCATTAATTCATAGCTTTTGTTAGTGATAACATAAACAACTTACCTCAGTATGCTACAGTACAAACAGGGTGTTAATATTTTCTATTTCTTTAGTCAGTTGTGTAGAATTCTTTTGTAGACTAGTGTCCTGGTAAAGTCATGTCTCTCTCACTCACACTGCACAGTCATTATCCTAAAATTGAAGTGTACTGCATGGTGGAAATTCACCAAGTAGAACTCCTTTGAGGAAGGTAAGACATGTATTTACTAGACTGTTTAAAGTTTTCTGTCCGTTATAAAATATTTGCACAATAGTAATTTATTATAGTTGCAAGCATAGAGTCACATAAGTAAAAGACTAATGAAGAACTCTGAATAGTTGCTAGGAAAACCTTCTGTTATATAGGGACCAGGGTGTAAATTACAAAATAACTGACCTTTAATTCAAGCATGTTTATCTGGTGTAAATTGGTCCAAGCCTTTTCATCTTTTCAGTTTAGCTCTCCTCCCTATGTTAACCCTAAGGGGGAATAGCTGGCATTTTTCTACTTGTAAGCAATTGACACATAGACATAGCACTTTCCCATCAGTCCAATACTTAACTACTGGTTTTTCACTCCACTTTACAATTGTCCAATTCATCAATACATCAGTAAACATAACTGGCACACTGGTAAGCCAGATTCACAGACAACTGTCAGATAAACAACGTGGAATCACATGGAAGTCTCAATTTCTATTTATTTAGTTAAAGTGACACACATTTTAGTCTGTCAAAGACTGAAATTAAACAAATGTCAAGGATATAACCCTTACCAAGGAAATAAAGTCAAGAGCCCTTGGCTATGTGGGGGATAAATAGAGTGACCCAGCCACTCTGGAGCTTCTGGACATCACTTCCTTCCTTGATCCAAGATTTAAAAATAAATACGTAAGTGTAGAGAATGTCCCAGACATCAAAGCAAGAGTGAAGATTGAAATGGAACAGGTAGCACGAAAGATAACTTGTCTATTTTTTATGTGCACTTGAGTGAATACAAGATGCCACATGAAATGTAAGTTACTGTATTTTGAATATTGATTGGCATTTTATGTATACATAAAATGCCCAATTGCTCAAAATTACATCACATTGCAAAACCTAACAGCTCATCTCACCACAGATGCCATGCTTCAAAGTGCAGCAGAGGCAGAGTCATCCACTTTGAAGGGAAAGTGGTCATTGTGTTGTGCAAGATTCCATCTTTGTTTCCCACAAAGTAGGAGTTCTGAATCACAGAGTTGATACACCTTGTCCAATGACATCTTTGGCCCAGATAATTCCAGGGCAAAATCAAGCCCAGACCTATGAGACTGACTTGGGCTCAGTAAGAGTGGCGAGCCAGTCAAGACACTGACGGTTCCCGCGTCACCAAAACTAAGGAAAGGTGGGTGACAGACTGTCATGTACAACAGTGAGTCCAAGGCTGGACCATTACTGGACACCATCACAGCCAGAGGGACTGAGCTCTATGAAGGAGAGGTAACCATCTGGACTGACTCATAGGAAGAGGGACACTTGACTTTGGGGTCACAGGGAGGTACAGTACAGACAATAGTGGGCAGACACATTAAACGTGGGACCCCAGAATGGCTGACAACATCAAATCACAAGGCACGAAACAACAGTATCAGTCTTTAAACCGCTGTAGTTTTTCACATCTAACAACTAGGAAGGTTGGAGGAATGGAAAGGACCACGCAACACAATGTGGCATCAACATCCATGACTACACCAGTCAGGAGCCATTCACCAGGACATGGGGACATCAGGGAGTTGTATTTTAATTTACTTAATTTTTTCTTGTTTTATTATTCAATTTATGTTTGAGTCTTAGCAAATTTACCAGCAAGGCCTTATCGTAAATTTTCGCTCATTGTCCTTGAAGTATAATAACATTGTGGGGTTTTATTTCTGCTAATTTGAGATGTCTGTGAAATAGCGCTTTGTAAAGCACTACCCTTATATCACCAGAAGATCAGTCTTTACTTACCTTTCTATTTAGAACCTACTGGCCAGTGAACATTATCTTTAAAACAGATCTAGGACAATAATTAAACTGATGCAGTGTTTTGTCTTGTACTTTCTCCTATATGGACGGTGTGGCAGACCTCTAGCTCAATGCATGGAGACGAATTGGGAACAATTATGTGAAGTGAAACCTCCTGCAACCTTTCCCTATGGCACTTTTTGAGTTCCAGAAACAGATTTCTGGCATAACGGACATTTCGACAATCCGAAGGTGAGACAGAACAACACTATTTGAAATTGAACATTGAGCCTTGTGCGCCCAACAGCAACAGATCTGAGGCACGGAGTCGCTTACTACAGAAGAAGATGAGACTGTGTGTACAGCACCAAGACTGAGAAAAATAGGCCTTTTGGGTCAATATCAATGGACGAGGACAACAAGACTATGTGCCAGGTAAAGGGAGAGGACTGGGGAGTAACTTCACAATAACATTTTGACTTTGACATGTATTGGGATAGAGGTTGCGCTATATCAGGTCAAAATGGAGTAAAAATGGACTAGAATTTACTAGCGAAATTAAAATCCAATGGAAGTAAAGTTAAAATCGGGATGGGTAAAGATACATTGAATGGCAGAAACCAGAAGAAAATGGAAGGACTCCATTGGGAAAGCCCAAACAATTCCGCCAACCAGGAAAACAGCAGTAAAGATAACTGATCTTCCTTCTGCGAAGGAAGCAACAACTGATCAACCAATTGACAATGGGCCTTAGCAGTTGGCCCCAATGAACAACCCGACAGCACATCTTAGGAATGGATGGTCCTGGAAATTTACTCTGACAGCTAAAGCGAACAAGCAAAGAGACCAGATGTCACCACACGTAAACACACTTACACTGCACCTCAATAGATCCACCACTCAACCACACACTCCAAGAACACATTCTGGGGGCTCTCTCACCTATACATTACAATTACACAACAGGCTAAATATCCCTAAAAAGTTTTATGCTGTATGCATGTTCTTCATTATTAATACCTCAGGAAAAGAACTAATCTAGAACAGGTTGCTGTCATTGATTGAGGTATCCAGGTGCGATGGTCCACCATCTGTAGGGACCGGGTGTCCCACACTTACCCCAATTCACGACCCAATTTAGACCAGACACCTTCTACGTGCCAGTTGTTGAGTGGCCCTGAATGTATTGTGTTACAATAATAATCAATTTGGCATAGAACTAAAAGACATCCATTAGTCTAAGACATCCCAATGTTCAGAATGTATCTACTGTTACTGATTTATTGATGCTCACATACTGACTGCCTCACAAGCCCACGCTTAGGTAAATGTTCACATAGTTAACCTGGAGTTGACATGATGGTATGCATCCAACCCAGAGGGAGCTTTGGCCCAGTGTGGTGAAACACAGGACGACTATGGTGATGGACCCTCCCATTGTAGAAGAAGAGCTAGATCCTCCTGTTTCGGTTCTTTGTATTTTGTATTTAGTATAATGTATATAACCATAACAACTGTCTTGATTGGCAGTGTTTGATTCAGATGTAACTTATTTAAAGTAACTGTGGCCTCCTGATCCTTAAGATCCAGGATGTTTTTTGATATGTAATTCTTCTGATTAATGTAATTATAATTTAATAATTCTCTTTTAAAAAATACATTTTGTTTATATTGGCCCTATAGGGACAAAAGGGAGGAGTCGTTAAAGATTAATTTATTACCCTATTCTAATTCTACCCATTATGTAAATGCATTGTAATAAATGGACTGTTTTAGACTAGGCCTGAAATTGCTTTAGTCTGTTCATGGTTGCCACATATAGAAGAAGACCTAGGTCAGCATGCCCTGTTCTTAGAAGTGACTAGGGCCACAACCAAGGCTACGACCCTGTTCAGTTGGCTCCAAGGTAAAGCTGCCTGTGTCTCCTCTGTATTCTTCCTTTTGTGTAGGACACTAGGGGTATCTCAGAGTATAAAGAGCTAGAAGCCATAATGTGTAATCAGAACAGTTATGACACTACTCTGTTGGTCTCTGTACTTATACTGTTTTGTGAAAGCGATTGTGCTGTAGACAGAAAAACACTTACGTTACTCAACAAGTGAAGTAGCATAAACAGATTCAATAGCCAGGCTTACCAGTGCTCATCGCAGCATAATGGCCAGGTGCTGTTGCATGCTGGAGCTCCTCTACACCAATAAGGATGTTCTTTGGATGTCCACAGCTCAAGATCCTGACAAAAAACCCTTCCAGGTCTCTGCCACTCATGTGAGTAGATGAGTGGCAGAGAACTTGTGCAGCTTTAATTTCTGCAGCATAGCCCTCCCACAGCTCAATAAATAACATCAACAAACCTGAAAACAAACAAAAGACAAGTTAGGACAACTACAATATTGGGGGTATTTAACTTATTCACTTATACCTCAGTGTTCTTTTTTTTATTTCGCAATGGACATAAAACTTTAAACAGTGTAGTAAGTTAGCTAACATTTGTTTCACGTGCTTCGCGCCATTCTGTTGTCTTACATACAGCGGGGAGAACAATTGTTTGATACACTGCCAATTTTACAGGTTTTCCTACTTACAAAGCATGTAGAGGTCTGTAATTTTTATCATAGGTACACTTCAACTGTGAGAGACAAAAATCCATACAATCACATTGTATTATTTTTAAATAATGAATTAGCATTTTATTGTATTTGATCAACCAGTAAGAATTCCGTCTCTCACCGACCTGTTAGGTTTTCTTTAAGAAGCCGTCCTGTTCTCCACTCATTACCTGTATTAACTGCACCTATTTGAACTCTTTACCTGTATAAAAGACACCTGTCCACACACTCAATCAAACAGACTCCAACCTCTCCACAATGGCCAAGACCAGAGAGCTGTGTAAGGACATCAGGGACATCTGTTGGCGCAATTATTAGAAAATGGAAGAAGTTCAAGATGACGGTCAATCTCCCTCGGTCTGGGGCTCCATGCAAGATCTCACCACGTGGTGCATCAGTGATCATGAGGAAGGTGAGGATCAGTCCAGAACTACACAGCAGGACCTGGTCAATGACCTGAAGAGAGCCGTCATGGATTAAAATCCTGCAGTGCACGCAAGGTCCCCCTGCTCAAGCCAACGCTTGTCCAGGCCCGTCTGAAGTTTGCCAATGACCATCTGGATGATCCAGAGGAGGAATGGGAGAAGGTCATGTGGTCTAATAAGACAAAAATAGAGCTTTTTGGTCTAAACTCCACTCGCCCTGTTTGGAGGAAGAAGAAGGATGAGTACAACCCCAAGAACAACATCCCAACCGTGAAGCATGGAGGTGGAAACATCATTCTTTGGGGATGCATTTCTGAAAAGGGGACAGGACAACTGCACCGTATTGAGGGGCGGATGGATGGGGCCATGTATCGCGAGATCTTGGCCAACAACCTCCTTCCCTCAGTAAGGGCATTGAAGATGGGTCGTGGCAAGGTATTCCAGCATGACAACGACCCGAAACACACAGCCAGGGCAACTAAGGAGTGGCACCGTAAGAAGCATCTCAAGGTCCTGGAGTGGCCTAGCCAGTCTCCAGACCTGACCCCAATAGAAAATCTTTGGAGGGACCTGAAAGTCCATATTGGCCAGCGATAGCCCGAAACCTGAAGGATCTGGAAAAGGTCTGTATGTAGGAGTTGGTCAAAATCCCTGCTGCAGTGTGTGCAAACCTCAACAAGAACTACAGGAAATGTATGATCTCTGTAATTGCATACAATGGTTTCTGTACGAAATATTAAGTTTTGCTTTTCTGATGTATCAAATACTTATGTCATGCAATAAAATGCAAATTAATTACTTAAAAATAATAGAATGTGATTTTATGGATTTTTGTTTTAGATTTCGTCACTCACAGTTGAAGAGTACCTATGATAAAAATTACAGACTTCTACATGCTTTTGTAAGTGGGAAAACCTGCAAAATCGTCAGTATTTCAAAAAGGCAGGGGTTTAGCATTCCTAAACTGGCCGTCATTGACCAGTTTCTTCTATTTCTTTGTCGTCTTAGGCAAGGTTTTCCTGAACAGGACCTTGCAGTGCGCTTTGATGTGTCACAGTCAACTGTAAGCAGGGTCTGTGTAACCTGGGCAAACTACCTACATTTCATGTTAGGATCACTTCCAATTTGGCCTTCGAGAGAAACCGTAAATGAGCTCATGCCTCCTTGTTTCCAAAGCACCTTCCCACTTACAAGAGTAATATTAGATTGTACAGAAATACACGTGCAGAGACCTAGTTCAAAAGTTCTCAACTCTGAAATCTACTCTCACTACAAAGGTGACACCACCTTTAAGGGCCTAGTTGGCATCTCTCCCTCAGGTTTAGTTACATTTGTCAGTGACCTGTATACAGGTTCGATATCTGACAAGGAGATCACAAGAGAATCAGGGATTCTGTCACTACTTGAGGAAGGCGACGAGGTCATGGCTGATAAAGGATTTCTCATCAAGGACCTTCTCGATGAAATCAATGTCTCTCTTGTGACCCCACCCTTTTTAGGCCCAAGTGGACATTTCAGCCAAGAAGAGGTGAGAAAAACACAAGCCATAGCCAGACTTCGCTTTCATGTTGAGTGTGCCATTAGGAGGATCAAACAGTATCACATATTTGATAGGGTCTTACCAATGACACAAGTGGGGTCTGTCAATCAACTGTGGACTGTTTGTGCCCTCTTGACTAACTTTCAAGGGCCTCTGTTCTAAAGAGTGCCTGTGCACCCTTGAAATTAATTATACCTGTTCTTTATGGACTGCTTGGAAATTATACTGTCCACCCCATGGAGCACACTGAATTACACTGACAAGTTGTTTTAGAGTCAAGTTTCTTTTATTTTTAACACACTTTATTTTTTACGTAATTCTTGGTGACTGAAGCCATCTACTGCACAGATGTTTCTTGAATTAATTAGTAAATTAGGGTGTGTGTGATTGAGTGTGAGAACATGAACATTAACAGAAACATCTGTTACCTAAAAACTTTTAAATATAAATAAAACAATGCACTTTAAACATGGGCTCCTGTTTCATTTAATTTCATAGATGCTCTTTTCATGTACCTTTGTTGCACATGGCAGGCAGGAAGTATGTAAAAAAGAAACAGTCAAGTTTGCATTTCATGTTTTCCCATTCTACAGGGTTGAAGTGGACCCGCTCCAGGTGATAGTCCTGTTTGCACCGAACAAAGAAATCGCACCATGTCATACCGGTGATACCCATCTGTCCCACTATCTGGTAGTAGTACTCATGGATTTTCTTCAGAGCATAGGTTCCATCAGTCTTGCAGTATAAGTATACACACTCTTTAAAACTGTCCTTGTCTGGACACTTGATTTCCAGAAGTCCTTAGGTTTGAGCTGCACTAAGGTCACGCACTTTCCTATCAGGTGAGACCCCCAGATGTGGGGCATGGGGGTTAATTACAAACCCGCAGGTGTAGACTTCATTGCCAGTGATTTGCTTGTATTCAGCAGCAGCGACTGGCTCCATTTCAAGGCCTCTCTTCATTGCTTTAGTTTGTGTCAACCGTTTCTCCTTCATGTTGGCTGCCAAACTGTCAAAGTCTCTCACCCTGGAGCAGATTCTTTTGAATGATGATGATGTTAGGCGTTTGGATCGTACTTGATGCCAGGTCTTGCTACTGCTTTGTCCTCTGGTTTCCATCTCTAGATGCTTTGCATCAGACAGTGTGACAGCCAGGCCACCATAGAATAATGTTTCAGTATCATCTAGAGCAGTGCTAAATGAGCATGGCTGTGGAGGTAGTGGAAGTTCAGGGTCATTTTCATTAAAAATAGACAGGGGACGTTGAGTTTGATAAGTTAATACAGAACCCCGGGGAAGGTCCCCAAATTCTGTGGAGACCAGATCAGCAGTCTGCTTACAGTTTGCTTCCAGTAACTTTAACATCTGGCTCTTACTGCCGATTGTAGCCAGGTTGCTACGAAGACTCTCTGCAAATTCAGCACTTGGTAATGAAAGTGACACAGGACAATACAAATTAGAGACAATCCCCTCAGTAGAGCGCTGTTTTTTATTTGGTGGTGCATTAGCCAATGGTGGTTTAACTTTGGACACTGCCACAGTGCTAACTGCTCTTGGGCTGAGACCTAATGTCCTTGAGGGAATATGCCAGGCTTGAGGTAGAGATGTTTTGCTTGCAGTTGGGGGGACAGATGCATACCCCCTTTTTATATAGTGGGCTAGCATGTAGAGCAGTCCTATTATGTGATTGCACTGTCCCAAGCCAGCTTTACAGTTGCAGGTTGTCTTGCCAATTAATTGCTCCTCGAAGGACAGCTCCACCTTTAAGAATAATCAAACAAGTTTAAGAACACATTCATATTTAGATAGGTATACCAACATATTATTCTAAACATCTGGTCCAGACCCAAACAGACATGGTAACTCTAAGAATTTAAAAGAATATGTAACTGGCCTAGCAAAGCAGGTGGTGATATAAATACCAAACATGAAATTACAGAGCATGGTGATGTACACTGAGTGTGCAGTTAACTAGGTACAACTGACATTTTCATGTTCCAAATACAATTTTTTATTTTGGATGCGATTAATGACGAGTAATTGTTTACAGCCCTAACATAGTCCTAAAATAGGATTGTTCAAGACATCAGACATGATACTGATTAATACAGCTTGCAGGGTACCTAATATATTGGACACTCATTGTACTAAAACCCAGAGTTGGGGAATAACAGTATTTTGACAAGCTGTTTGACACCAGGCAGCTGTTTATTAAAATAAGAGCATAAAAGTTTCAAAGTAATCTTAGATGTTACTGGGTTTGTGCATCCCAGTAGACGACATTACTGATTTGTTTTTAGCATCTGTGTTACCTGTGAGACCTGAATAGTACCTTGCCCAACCCTACGTAACATCGCTATGTGAACTGAGCAACCCATGCCTGTAAACAAATGAACTTATACTTAATATTTATTCATTTTAATAACCAACAGTTGCACCCTGCCTTGCTTTGTAGTGACACATTGGAAACAAGCTACTTTGACTGATGGTTCCAATACACTTTTAGCTAAAGATCACATCAACTGCACATAACATGTTATTTTTAGTCTAGCAGGGAAAGATGAACTGTTGATATGAACGATCAAGATGAACTGTTGATATGAATGATCAAGATGAACATTTGAACGTTTAGCAAGCGTATTTGTTCTAGCAGTGGCACCACTCCGCAAACTGAGGTGTTTATCCACAGTCATGATACCTGAATGTTGTAAGGTGCCTCGTTTTTTCGCATTGAGCGAAAAGACTTAGCTCTCACACTGACTGTCTCGCTCCTCTTGACTGTAGGCAAAATAATTTATTGTTAACACTCAAAATAACAGTCAGGCTGGTGTGGTTAAAATATCTTAACAATGCTTTGCATCAGCTTGTAATGTTGTCTCGTCCTGTTGTTTTATCTAGCTAACAAGCTAACTTCAACAGTAACGTTAACTAATGTTGATTTCAGAAAAAAAGCAATGATCGTCCGTGCATTACCTTCCACGTCGTGCACATATCCCTCGATCCAGTTGCTGTATCCTTTAAGCAAAACAGCCCGGGGAATCATGCAGTCCTTGTTGGCCCATTTTTCGACATAGTCCACTGTTATGTTGGGAAGACTTGAAAGATTTGATGTCCATAAAGGTATCGCCATGATGATAGACGCCCGCTGCTGCGCTCTGTCAATGAACTTCCGGTTTAGAGTGTACCCCACAGCCTCGTTTTGGATTTCAAGATGGAGGCGCGGTGAATAAGGTCCATTCAATGTCCTTCCTGTGCCTAAGTGACTCATCTTCCTATGAAACTCATTTAAGACAAGCGGGTGATAAACTTTGGGTAGTACTAGCTGACATCTGGACTGGCTCCTTCAGTGTAAAGTTCCATCGCCCTTGATTTCCAGTTAACTCCATTCTTTGACCAGTGCTCTCAGTTCTGAGCCCCCAGTCTTAAGAACATTTGCACTAGGCTTCTCATTTCCCGTTTTGTAGTTCAATACTCTGCCTATCACTTTGTCTTTCTGTTGCGCCTCACATACTTCCTCACTTGAGATTGACTGTACTGTTCTGCTTGTTATCCATCTCTGACTGCTCTTGAAGTGCACTGAGTGAGACTGAGCAGAACAGTAGACCAGACTCTTCCAGCTGAACCTGGACAGTCTGCATAGTGGCACTAACTGTATTCTGACTGACTACTTCTGTACACTGGCTCATGTATCCTTCAAAATCCATAGGCATTCTGGATAAGCCATCTGCACTGTTTGCTTTACCTGGTCTGTATTTTATAGTAAAGTTAAAATCAACTAACTCACTAAAGCTAAAGTTCTGAGTCATTTTATAGTAAAGTTAAAATCAGCTCACTCACCAAACCATCTCTGTCCTGTCACATTCAAATTTGCTGTAGTTAATACATAAATCAGGGGATTATTATCTGTATATACTACAAAAGAAGGGGCATGAAATTAATAATCCCTAAAGCGCTCACAAACATCCCATTTAAGTGCGAGGAATTCCAGCTTACGAGTGAATTATAATATTTCTCTGGAGGGGTACAAGTTCTGGACCCATAAGCTATTACTCTCAGCTTGCTTTCACTGTGCTGGTACAACACGGCCCCAAGTCCCACTTGTGATGCATCAGTGTGAGCTTCAAATGGTTGATTGAAGTCTGGATATCCTAGTATTGGGGGGTTCAACAGCTTGTCTACGACAGTAGGAAACATAACACCTCCTGGTGTCTCCCAGTCCATGTGATTGGGGTTTTACTGGACATTTGTCCCGATTTTCCTCATGAAATTTTTTTTCCCTTCCTGTAGGTTTTGGGTTTCGTTAAGGGAGCAAAGTCTGTAAGTTAACTGCTATTATCTCATACCATGGCTTGGCTATGTGAAAAGGGTCCTGTATAAGACCTATAATATGAGAGAAATCCGAACACCTGTGGAATCTGAGCATTAACAATTACAATGTGAATGTACGTTTCATTGTAGGTGAATGTGCCTAGATAATTTTAGATTATCTCTGTTTAGATTATCTGTTTAGATGATCTCTCTGTAGGTTGTGCTCTACTAACCCCAGGAATGTTTTACATTGACCATTTGGCATGGGGGTTACTGTCTTGGAAACCTGATATTTGCTAGGTAGACACACCCTTCAATGTATATATCAGCTTGTAACCAACATTACAGTGAGAAGAGATTGAGTGAGATGAGATTGAGGTTGTGTAAGGAAGACCAGGTCCGTAACCTCATGAACAAGACTTTCTAATGCTGCAATAAATAATATACTTTCTCTCTCCCTTGACAAACAGGTTTGCGATAATTATTACAACCACTATACGAAACGGCTGATTTCTAACACCTGTCTCACCTCTCCTACTGTAGCTGGACGTCTCTCCTTTAGGCCTGTAGAGGGGCTATTTCTATTGGGTTCATGATATGGAAGACTTGATGTTTCACTTGTTGCCATATCTTAAACCAGACATGTAACACTTCATTCTACAGTACCATTGACATACAATTTAGTTAGATATACTGTACAGGTATATTGACTCTAGTAAAAGCTACAGTATTTAAGTGGTTAAATAATTGAAATCATATTTGTTGTCTACCATTGTCTGATTATCAATTGAATAGAAAAGTTTAGCCTTGAGCTAAACATTTAACACTTGTGCCCCAAAACAATGGACCAGACGGTAAGTTTTCATTCAAGGGGTTTAGTAGATTAGCTCAGTTCAGATACACATGATTTAATGAATAGAAATTAGACACTTTTTGCATGTTGCTCATCATACTATAGATGATGCAAATACATCATCTTTAGTCTGATGTACAACAGGCCTAAACATTGCATTTTGGATGAACAATCACATGATGAAACTTAGTTAGCCAAAATACGTTCATAAGATAAATGCCTGTCTGATCGCCAATGTTCAGCAAAGTAAAGCAACCTCGATTACTGCTTAAATCAACAATAGTATTTTGCCTATAAACAGAACTTCGATGCTAAATGTAGTTTTTAGTGTGCCTGCTTGTTTTAAATTTGTAAGCATAAAAATATAAACGCACTTTTAATTGCCCGTGTATGGACTATGCTGTCCAAATAAATAGGTGTGCCTTATACACTTGGTTGCTAAGTATTTTGAGAGCTGGCCATTGGGTCCCTCTGGCCTAGAACATATTTTCCAGTACATTTTTGGAATGTAAACAAAAAACAGGTATCCAGCACCCCAGGAGTTATGACGGGATTGTAGTCTGGATGATCAACCAAACATCTTGGAACGAGTTCAGCTTCAGGGACTGGGTCATTCATGGTCTGCAGCATTGGAATCAATAGTACCCATTCGCTGCAACAAAAGCATCCCATTTCGGTTGGCGTTAGATTGCACGATCCACAGCTACACCAGTTAACTGTTTACTGTTCTAGCCTCTACTAGTTCAGTCAATTCATACTCTGTGTATTCTGGTTCGAACAAGTAAAGTTCTATCCCCAGGAAAAAGCCTTCTTCCTGGTCATATTAATGTATTTTCCTTTGTCTCTCAAGCAAGTAAGCTTTGACCGTCCTTTGGTGAATATCAACGACAAAATGGGTAACTTGCTTCCTAGCTAGCGAATACTAGCTTTTGTTTACTCTGATGTACAAACCTTTTCTTCCGGAAAGAACGTGCAGATTGATGCAATTGTGAACAAAACTGACCAGAAAAACACAGGAATAACCCATTTATTTGAAATGACAAATATATAGCGAAATATACAACTTCTTTTGAGGAATACAACATCATCATGTTCTTGAGTTAAACAACACCACTAGTCTTAGTTTGGAGTGTACACAAGATACACACATCATAACGATCATGCATTTCTAAGAACTCATTGTCTGTGTGTCTGGATTACATCATTCAAGAACTCATTGTCTGTGTGTCTGGATTGCACATTAATATATTCATAAAGCGTGTGATTATATATGCATTTTACAGAAAATTCCCTCACAATATTTGGATAAATATAATGTTTAGACAAACTATCCAGACACACAGACAATGACTATTTCTATTCATGAATGGAAACATATTTATGTTGTGTTAATTTGTCCAATTAAATTTGAGCCCCTGAAATAAGGGGACTGTTTATGAAAATGGTTGCAATTCCTAAATGTTTAATTCGATATTTTTGTTCAACCCCTTCAATTAAAGCTGAAAGTCTGCTCTTCAATTGCATCTCAGTTTAAAATACATTGTGGTGGCATACAGAGGCAAAATTATCAACATTTTGGTATCATGTGGTAATGCTCTATTACATGTTTTGAATCTATTACACAGTAAATATTGAACTGAAGCTTGACTTTTTTTTTTTATTGCAAATCAAATCCCTATCGCAATACCTGTCAGAAAAATCGCAATGACATATTTTACAAAATGCTTAGTTTATACATATTTTTTGTAGCAAAGTCAGTCTAAAATAGAATGGACTCAACGCAATAACTTGTTATTTATCTACATAGGCTACCATTTATAATACCATTGCTTTTTCTTATTTTCTTCATCTGTTTTCTTTAGCTAACATAGTAATTCATTCCATAATGTGATTCGCTCAATTCTAATTATTCACCTAACATAAAAGTATCTTCGTATTTTTATGTATTTTATTCTTTCGTGTGTTTTATTTATGCCAGGATCCCAAAGCTAATACTGTAAGGCGAAGCTGGCTAATACTGGAATGCATCTGTAACATGTAAACCTTCCGGGTCTCAGGTGATTTTCGTCTGGATTTCATGACTTGGACATTTTGGGTCCTACACTCATTTCTGTAACAGGTATCATAAAGTATGGTATATCTATGTAATCACAACTGTCTCAGCTACAATAAAAACACATAACAGACTTCTGTGACACTATTTAGAAAATGAATGTGTTGGAAAGGCCAAAACAATGTTCTACAGATTTCTGCAATACAATTTTATTGAAACTATAATGAAATTTAGTTTCAATGGCTTTTTTCTGATACCACCATGCCTCTACTGTCATAATACAGTGTTTTCGGCTGAAACTAATGAATAAAATTAATAATAAAATGTAAAAAAACCCAAAACAATTTGGGTTCTTCACCCTTTATATCAAACCTTATTTCTTCATTTTGATAGATGCTCACTTGATTCTTTGTTGATGTAATTACACCAAACGACCAACAGACGGCAGCAGAGGACTGGTAGCGCAGTTGTAGTTACATCTCATTATAAAATCAGTGAGAGACAAAAAAAAAAAAAACATCCCCATAGTATGTTAGCTGAAGAAAATCGTATTTATAATACAAATTACGTAATATGATGCTGTATATCATAAATAGCAATGTACTTTTTATCTGGATGGGTCTACACACAGTCACCTGTCAGAGCTGAATGGTCGTTGTTGTCGCCTGGTAAAATGTTTTCCTTGACATGGTTGTGACCATAAAGCTCTTTTGGCCTCGTATGCTAGAAGCTGTGATGCGTGTCAAGGTGTTGTTGGGCATATTGTAACTGGGCTTTTTTGTGGCATTGGCGCAGTAAACACTTCTTTCTGGCAACTCAACCATGCAGCAAATCTTTGTTCAAGTATCATCAAAAAATGGCGGCAGCAGGTACGACGGGAGTTGTCATAGCGCTCCTTGTTTATGTGCTATTCTTGGACAATTTAAGATATAGACTCAATCACACTGCCTGTTTCTCATCACAATGCAAGTACTACAGTGCTGGCAAAAAATATCCAGGAGCACTCTTACAAGTTCTACACAAAACTTCGAACAATAAACATTTTGGATTTGGGAGACACGCCGTTGCTGCAGCTTTTGTTTTTCCATCTCTCTACTGCTCCATTAAAAGCAGGAAGAGCAGTGCACGCACTCTACACATTCCTCAAAGCCGCACGCTCATAATCGCTATCTGTCTACTCTTATCCGGGGACATACACCAGTGCCCAGGACCCCTCAACAGACTGGAGGAACGTGAACCCCGGGCTACCATTGCGTTGGCCGCCAACAGCTACTCTGGCCACTATGGTACTGGCTCAGACTCACCTGTGGGCCTGAAGGTGGGGGCCGGCGTCCTGGCATGCGATGCGTCCGTTGACGCGCGCCGGAGGTCCCATGGGGACTACAATGGGGACTACCATGAGCACATTGGACCTTGTGCCGGAGGTGTCCTCGGGCTATGGTGGAGTCGGGATTGCGGAGGGAGGAGAAGGACTGGAGGCTGTGATACAATCCACAATAGCCCTCGATGCATCTAACACGGCGGCAGTAGGGGCTACTACTGCTAGCGTATCGGCTCAGAGGCTACAAACAACTGTAGCATGCATCGATGGTCATGTGACATTGGCTGTCAACAAGACAGCTGAATTGGAAACAACGCCACTTATGTCAGGGACCCAAAACGGGTTCGTACCTGACTGCACTCAGACTGCACCAAACTCCTGCCAAGCTATTAAAAAAATTAGAAATTATGTAATGAGAAGATATCGAGAGACAAATATTTTTAATACATTAAACCAGGCTAAATTAATTTGGGACAATAAAAATAGGCCAAAAGGGCTTCTTTGTGCCCACCTTAACATACGCAGTATGCTCCCTAAACGTGAACAACTGGACCATATTCTCAGGAACTCAAATATTGATATATTAGGCCTATCAGAAACTTGGCTTAAAGAATCATCCCCTGAAGCTGGTGTTGTTTTCCCTGACTAATGTGTTTAGAAGGGACAGAGGTAAAGGAAGAGGTGGGGTTGTACTGCTGTATGTGAAAAATAATTTGAAGTGTTCACAACTAAGTGTGCCAAGTGAGATTAAAATTTAAACTGTTTCAGTTAGAATTTCCCTCTCTGCAGAGATGAGTTTTACTCTGGTTTGCCTTTACCGTCCACCATCAGCCAAAGTTGACTTCTATGAACAACTGCAGGTACTACTTAAACATCATTCAACACACAACAAGTCCAATGAAGTTATTGTAATTGGAGATTTCAATGTGAACTGGGACTGTAAGAAAGATAGGAAAACATTAAAGCATATAATGGATAATCTTAATTTTTTTCAACTTGTTCAGCATCCAACAAGGATTACGAAACACTCTAGAACTAAAATAGATCTACTTTTCAGCAACAGACCTGAAAGGATAATTAGATCATACAATTTCCTGACTGGTCTTTCAGACCATAATATTATACTTTTTTCTAGGAAATTGTCCAAGTCGAGGGTTAATAATGATTTCTTTAACACCACAAATAACAGGTCTCCTTATGAGTTTATACCTTACAGCCAACGACAAAATGTGGCCACAGCCCTGTCATCACTGGAATGGGATACAATCCTGTATGATGACAATCCCGAATTATGTACCAGTAAATTTATTAAATCTCTGAAGGATGTTATCTCAACCCATTCGAGTAGAGGGAGATATAAACGTAAACGAATATGCCACTTGCCATGGCTGAACAAAGAATGTAAAAATCTAATGTTAGCAAGAGACCTGATATTAAAGCAATTTTTAAAATCAGGTCTAACAACAGACCGTCAAAGGTTTACCCATATGCGAAATAAGGTAACCCAGAGTCTGAGACAGGCCAAAGCAAACTTTTTTATTAAAATAATAGAGAATGCAAACGGCAATGGAAAATTAGTATGGCAAAACCTAAATAAACTGCTTGGTCGAAATCTAAATAAAAACAAAATGGAAATGGAGCTTCAAATTAATGACTCGATTATTAAAGATCCATTTTCCATAGTCACCAATTTTAACAGTTTCTTTATAAATTCTGTGAAAGAGATTACGCAGCATTTTGATCCATCTCTGTGTTCTGACAATGTCTCTGATCCACATCAGCCTGTATTCAAAATTAATTGACTATGAAATCTCTGACTATGAAGTAACAAAAATTATTGTTGGCATGAAAAATTCAAAAACTCTTGATGCATTTGGCCTTAATACACATTTTTATAAAGAGTACAAGGATCATCTAATACGTCCAATAACTCATCTTCTTAATATGTCTTTTAACCATTCTATAGTCCCTGTAGATTGGAAAGTGGCTGCAGTGACACCAATACTAAAATCAGGTGTTACAACAGACATGTCTAATTATAGACCTATCAGCATACTTCCCGTCATATCAAAAATAGCAGAGAAGTGGGTAGTCAGAAAGTTGACGGCTCATCTGGAAACACAGTACGTGGTAGTAGATGGTGTCAAATCTCCCTGTTTAGATTCTGGAGTTGGTGTCCCACAGGGGTCTGTCCTTGGGCCGGTTCTGTTCTCTCTTTTTATCAATAACCTACCAAATTCATGCCCAAACGTCTTCTCGCAGATGTATGCGGATGACGCAGTAATTTACACTCAAGCAAAAACCATCCAACAAGCAGCTGCTGATCTCACTACAGCCCTATCCTATGTGCAGGACTGGCTCAAAAATTCATGCCTCATGTTGAACACCAGAAAAACTGTGTGCATGTACTTCTCAAAACGCTTTGTCGAAGTAAGCAGATGAAATGTCTTCTTGAATGGAGAGGAACTTCACCTGGTCTCAGAATTTAAATACCTTGGGGTAGTCCTTGATTCAACACTCTGCTTCAAAAGTCATGTAAAAAAAGTAGCAAAGGTTGTCAAATTTAATCTTCTAAATTTTTGGCACATTCGAAATAATTTAACTATGGGTGCTGCTAAAACATATTTTTATTCAATGATTATTTCTCATTTTGATTACTGTTTGACTACCTGGTCTCTTGCCTGCCCCACAACACTTAAAACCATAGAAAGCCTATATAAAAAGGCATTAAAAACATTAGATAAAAAACCGCTATCCCACCACCACTGTCAAGTTTTAAAAAAACATAGACTATTGAATTTTCTAAATATGATTAATTTAAAAATGGCCTGTTTGATATACAAGGTCCTTCACTCCCTCGCTCCGCCACCTCTGAAGGACTTTATTAAATCTAAAGAAAATTCTTTGAGGATCACGCGAGCCTCTACCAGAGGAGACTTGATAATACCTCACAGGCGCACCACCTTCGGTCAGACGGTCCTGTCTGTCCGGGGTGGGAACCTGTGGAATAGTCTTCCTCTAACATTAAAAGAATGTACTACATATAGCTCTTTTAAAGTCCAGTTGAAGAAATGGCTATGGGAAAATCAAAGTTGCACACATTAGTATATGTTTTATCCTTTTTTAAATGTTTTACTTTGTAATGTGTATATGGATTAGTGTTTGTGAAGTTGAATGTAGTTTTGTGTGAATATTGTATATAGGATTTAGCAAATTTATGAACTGACTGTAGATGTAAATTTTATTTTGCAATGTTTTTGTGAGCTGTGTGATCTTAGCTCGTGGGACTACGGATGGAAATTAGCCCTTGGCTATAATCCGGCATTTTTACATACATGTACTCCATGTTTTGTTCATTAACATGCACTGTCCCAATCAAATAAAAGTAAAAAAAAAAATAAAAATCATATTGTGCTCCATGAAACAACACCGTTGTTTTTCAGAGCAGCCTGTATTTCTCCTGAGGTTACCTGTGGGTTTTTCTTTGTATCCCGAACAATTCTTCTGGCAGTTTTGGCTGAAATCTTACTTGGTCTACCTGACCTTGTCTTGGTATCAAGAGATCCCCGAATTTTCCACTTCTTAATAAGTGATTGAACAGTACTGACTGGCATTTGCAAGGCTTTGGATATCTTTTTATATGCTTTTCCATCTTTATAAAGTTCCATTACCTTGTTACACAGGTCTTTTGCAGTTCTTTTCTGCTCCCCATGGGTCAGTAACTAGACGGTTCAATGTAACCACGTGAGAGCTAACAAATTAATTGACTATACACAGACACTAATTGCAATTTAAAAAGCCACAGGTGTGGGAAATTCACCTTTAATTGACATTTTCCCCTGTGTTTCACCTTATATGTCTGTATGTGTCACCTTATGTGCTTCCCCTGTGTGTGTCACCTTATGTGTCTCTCTCTTTCGGGCTGGCCCCACCTTGGGTGGGGTGGCTGTTCGTGGACGGCCCCCCGCGGTGATCGGGCTGTTGAAACGTATGATCTGTGGCTTGCCACATCTCTCCAGCTGCGCGCTCAACCACTCTCTCTGTTTTACTCAGAATGGCGTTGTCTGTGCACGCTGACTGGTTGGACAGAACACTGAGAAAGGGTTACGCATGCAGTTTCACTGCCCTCCCCCTCCGTTCTCAGGGATCATGGGAACGGTGATGATGTCCCCAGTGAAGGTCACTGCCCTCCAGGGGGAGATTGCGGACCTTCTGGAAAAGGAGGCGTTCTCACTAGTCCCATTGGGGCAGAGGGAGAAGGGGCTGTATTCCCCTTACTTCCTGGTGCCCAAGAAGACCCAGGAATGAGCCCTATTCTGGACCTGTGCATTTTGAACAAATGCGTGTCGAAGAGGCCATTTCACATGCTCACTAAACGATGAAACTCTTGGAGTGCATGCACCCCGGGGATTAAATCTGAAGGACACTTACTTCCATGTCCCGGTTCTGCCTCGCCACAGGAAGTTCCTGCATTTTGCGTTTCAGGGCCAGGTGTACACAAGGTACTCAAGGGTTCTGTTCGGTTACGCGCTGGCCCCATGCACTTTCACAAAGTGCGTGGAGGCGTGAGCGGGTCAGGCTTCTGGCCTACTTGGACGACCTTTTGTTGTTGGCGCACTCGGCAGAGCAGGCTTAGGTTCACACGTTCAGATTGGTGACTCAGCTCACTCGTTTGGATTTCGCTGTGAACTGGAAAAAGAGCGCTCCTCAGCCCAGTCAACTGGTGGTGTTCCTGGGGCACCAGTTATCCACAGTATCGATGAGGGCGCGTGTTTTGGATGCACGGGAGAGGCGACTCTGCAAGTTCTGGATCACGTCCAACCTAGAGCGTACGTTGTCGGTGCTCTAGGTCATGTCACTACTGGGCTCTCCCGGAAAGTTCAATGTGGGCGCGGACTTGTTGTCTCTGGGTGGTCCCTGGGATGACGAGTAGCGTCTTCATCCCGGTATAGTTGTCTATGTTTGGAGATGTTTCGGGATGCCATGTCATCTGCTGGTGTTGGTCCACTGTGTTTTCTGAGGTCCAATGTCAACGCAGCCGTCTACCAGGAAGTTTTAGAGCACTTCATGCTTCCTGCTGCTGACCAACTTTATGGAGATTCAGATTTCATTTTCCAACAGGACTTGGCACCTGCACACAGTGCCAAAGCTACCAGTACCTGGTTTAAGGACCATGGTATCCCTGTTCTTAATTGGCCAGTAAACTCACCTGACCTTAACCTTATAGAAAATCTATGGGGTATTGTGAAGAGGAAGATGTGATACGCCAGACCCAACAATGCAGAAGAGCTGAAGGCCACTATCAGAGCAACCTGGGCTCTCATAACACCTGAGCAGTGCCACATACTGATCGACTCCATGCCACGCCGCATTGCTGCAGTAATTCAGGCAAAAGGAGCCCCAACTAAGTATTGAGTGCTGTACATACTTTTCATGTTCATACTTTTCAGTTGGCCAACATTTCTAAAAATATTTTTTTTTGTATCGGTCTTAAGTAATATTCTAATTTTCTGAGATACTGAATTTGGGATTTTCATTAGTTGTCAGTTATAATCATCTCAATTAAAATAAATAAACATTTGAAATATATCAGTCTGTGTGTAATGAATGAATATAATATACAAGTTTCACTTTTTGAATGTAATTACTGAAATAAATAAACTTTTTGATGATATTCTAATTATATGACCAGCACCTGTATAACCTAGAGACAAATGCTATTTTACGAAGTCTTTAATAAGTATAATAAATGCAATCTTCATGTACATGGGTTCACTACAAGGTAAGCAGAGAACTAACTATTGTAGACAAAGATCTTCTTATATACATTCTGACAGTGCTAGTTCCTGCTCCTTGCAGGCCTATCAGAATGGGGCTGAACGCGGTTTAGACTTGTTAGACTTGTTCAGCCTATTGTTGGCGCACAGGCTGGTCCCAGCCTCTAGGCGCGTTCCATCTGTCCGGTGTGTCCGAAAAGTCTGTTTTCTTGAAGATTATCTATTCTTACACCCTTATGCTCGGCAACTGAAGTTGTGTTATTGATTCAGGCCCGATCAGTTCCTCATAAATTAAAAAAACATAACACCCTTGATATATGCTCGACAGTCTAATATCATCTGCGCCCAAGCTTAACCACAGCGTGTCTGTTATTTTCCACTGCTTGCAATATAGTTTCAGCTTAAGCACAAGCTAAAGTAAGGCTTTTTCTTATACTAAATTTGTAATGAGTTCTAAACCCACAAACTCTCAGCTAGACCCGATTCCAACAAAATTACTTAAGGAGCTATTTCCTGTGCTAGGTCAGCCAATGCTGAACATAATAAATTTCTCCCTTTACTCCGGATGTGTACCAAACTCACAAAAATTTGTGGAAATTAAGCCTCTTCAAAAAAAAATCTAATCTGGATCCCGACATATTAAACAATTATAGGCCAATATCGAACCTCCCATTCCTCTCAGAAATCTTAGAAAAATGTGTTTCCCAACAACTGAATGCCATCCTAAAGACATTTATGAAATACTCCAGTCCGGTTACAGATCCCATCATAGTACTGAGACTGCACTCGTGAAGGTAACAAATGACCTTCTAATGGCCTCAGACAAAGGTTCCGCATCCGTCCTGTTGCTTCTTGACCTTAGTGCTGCTTTTGACACTATAGATCACTCCCTTGTCTTAGAGAGACTGGAAACCCATATTGGGCTACGTGGACATGTTCTAGCCTGATTTAAATCTTATTTACCTGAAAGATATCAGTTTGTTAGTGTGACAAGTTAATGGTATGCTTTGGTGTTCCTCAAGGCTCGGTTCTGGGCCCATTATTGTTCTCACCATATATGCTCCCTCTGGGCGATGTAATCCGAAATCACAATGTAAACTTTCATTGTTATGCTGATGACACACAGTTATAAATTTCAATGAAGCATAGAGAAGCCCCTAAATTAGCTACTTTGGAAGCATGCGTTTCAGATACTAGGAAGTGGATGACAGAGAATTTCTTGCTCTTTAACTCAAGGAAAACAGAAATGTTTTAGGATCCAAGAAACAAAGAGCGTTGTTAGCAGATCTCACTTTGAACCTCACCGGCTGCATGGTCGTATCCCAATAAACTGTAAAAAACCTTGGCGTTACCCTTGACCCTGACCTCTCCTTTGAAGAACATATAAAATACGTCTCAAGAGTTGCTTATTTTCATCTTCAAAACATTGCAAAAATTAGAAACTTTCTATCAAAAACTGATGCAGAAAAATGTATCCATGCTTTCGTTACTTCTAGACTACATTACTGCAAAGCTCTTCTCTCTGGTTATCCAGACAAATTAATAAATAAAACTAGAATCCTAACTAGAATAAAAAAATGTGAACACATTATTCCTGTTCTAGCGTCCTTACACTGGCTGCCTGTTAGGGTTTGGGCTGTTTTAAGGTTTTACTCTTAACCTATAAATCAATACATGGACTATCTCCTACTTACCTTGCTGAAATGATCCAGCCATACATATCTACACGTAACCTACGATCCCAAGATGCAGGCCTTTTAATTGTACCTAGAATTTCAAAACAAACAGCTGGCGGCAGGGCCTTTTCTCATAGAGCTCCACTAATGTGGAATGATCTGCCAATTAAGGTTAGAAATGCAAACTCAGTGCATACTTTCAAGTGTCTACCAAAAACTCATCTCTACAGCATGGTTTATAATTAGGTGTTGCCTGGCCTGGGGGCGTGAAGGTGACCAGTAGGCTTGATACTGTCCACCCTTGCTGTCTTGCCAGGTGGGCTCTCGCCGGCACTGGGATGCCCTCTCTCCAATGCCTTTCAGGGGAAGAATCACTGGCTTGTTGTTGACTCTCTGTTGCGCACTTGTGTTTACACAACTGCTGTTGTAAAAAGGGCTTTATAAATACATTTGATTGATTGATGTTATGGGTACAATGTTTCAACACTCAATAGTAAAAAGTACAGTGGAGCAAAAAAGAATTTAGTCAGCCACCGATTGTACAAGTTCTCCCACTTAAAAAGATGAGAGGCTTGTAATTGTCATCATAGATACATTTCAACTATAAGAGACAAAATTAGGGAAAGAAATCCAGAAAATCACAATGTAGGATTGTTTATGAATTTATTGGTAAATTATGGTGGAAAATAAGTATATGGTAAATTGCAAAAGTTAACCTCAATACTTTGTTATATACCCTTTGTTGGCAATGTGTCATGAACACCGAGACCGGGGTTGTGTGGTTCCAATTGCAGAAATGCAACTGTCGATTTATTAATGTACAGGATTCTCCTATCGTCTACCCTTGCCTGTACTGTTGCCTTCGCGGACTGATCATCCGGTATCGTGACCTGCCTGCCTGCTTCTGGTTTCTCCTCTTGGCCGATCCCTGCCTGTACCTTTGCCTACGTGGACTGATCTCCTGGTTTCTGAACCTTACTGCCCGTCTCTACTGTTTTTGCTCCTGCCTGCCAATTAAGTGAGATGATTTGTCAATCATAACTAGAATGGACATATTTTGGCTTTGTACATAAAGTTTCAAATTAATTGTAATAATAATGATTATACAATCTAAACTTATTCTTTAAATCGTTACGGACGTGACACAGAACTTAAGCGTCGTGACTTCCTAAATATAGCCTTTATAAATTTAAAGGGAAATGCAGTTATAACAAAGTGAGTGTATTTATATCTCAGTCATGCCCCCATCTTTCTGCAAAATCCTTACTATCAACATAAAGTATAATTAAAGGAGTCTTTGATCCCTCTTTTTAAAGCATGAAATAGGTTTGTATAAAAAAAGCAATTTTAGTATCTGTGCACACCTTATCTGAGGTGAATAAACAGAAATTTCCTTAAAATTTACATGACAGCACATCAATACAATAAAATACAGATACAAATGGACAACTTAGAAAGGGTTTTGATTTTTTTATGTTAAATTAAATTTTTCACAGCAAGGTTGACATTTGCGTGGAATTGCCCAGGAGTGGCTTTGCAAGAAGCATTTCAAGGTCCTGGAGTGGCCTAGCCAGTCACCAGATCTCAACCCCATAGAAAATCTGAAAAGAGTCGAAAGTCTGTGTTGCCCAGTGACAGCCCCAAAACATCACTGCTCTAGAGGAGATCTGCATGGAGGAATGGGCCAAAATACCAGCAACAGTGTGGGAAAACTTTGTGAATACTTACAGAAAACATTTGACCTCTGTCATTGTGTGAGGTTTGCGCATCGTTCCGCATTCAGCTCCTCCCTGTCACGCTCCTCACCTGCCACCGTTACACTCATTTCCCGATACGGATGAACGCAACCAGCAATCCAGATCCCAATCACCAGAATACTGAACACCTGTGCCCTGTTGGCCTCTCTATTTAGCCTGTTCTCTGCCTCCACTCAGTTGTGAGGTATTGTTCGTAGTGGACCTGCCAAGCCTTTGTATCGCTCATTGCCTTTGCCTTTTGACTCCCAGCCTGTTGTTCTCTCCCTTCCCGTTCCTGTCTTCTCTCGTTATCCAGAAACTGGCGTCCTGACCTGCCTGCCTGCCCCTTGGATTCTCCTACCGCCTAACCCTGCCTGTACTGTCGCTTTTGTGGACTGATCACCTGGTATTCCAACCTGCCTGCCTCAATTTGTCAATCATAACTAGAATGGACATATTTTGGCTTTGATTTGTCAATCAGACTCCTTTAATTATACTTTATGTTGATAGTAAGGATTTTGCAGAAAGATGGGGGCATGACTGAGATATAAATACACTCACTTTGTTATAACTGCATTTCCCTTTAAATTTATAAAGGCTATATTTAGGAAGTCACGACGCTTAAGTTCTGTGTCACGTCCGTAACGATTTAAAGAATAAGTTTAGATTGTATAATCATTATTATTACAATTAATTTGAAACTTTATGTACAAAGCCAAAATATGTCCATTCTAGTTATGATTGACAAATCATCTCACTTAATTGGCAGGCAGGAGCAAAAACAGTAGAGACGGGCAGTAAGGTTCAGAAACCAGGAGATCAGTCCACGTAGGCAAAGGTACAGGCAGGGATCGGCCAAGAGGAGAAACCAGAAGCAGGCAGGCAGGTCACGATACCGGATGATCAGTCCGCGAAGGCAACAGTACAGGCAAGGGTAGACGATAGGAGAATCCAGGGACAGGCAGGCAGGTTGGAATACCAGGTGATCAGTCCACAAAAGCGACAGTACAGGCAGGGTTAGGCGGTAGGAGAATCCAAGGGGCAGGCAGGCAGGTCAGGACGCCAGTTTCTGGATAACGAGAGAAGACAGGAACGGGAAGGGAGAGAACAACAGGCTGGGAGTCAAAAGGCAAAGGCAATGAGCGATACAAAGGCTTGGCAGGTCCACTACGAACAATACCTCACAACTGAGTGGAGGCAGAGAACAGGCTAAATAGAGAGGCCAACAGGGCACAGGTGTTCAGTATTCTGGTGATTGGGATCTGGATTGCTGGTTGCGTTCATCCGTATCGGGAAATGAGTGTAACGGTGGCAGGTGAGGAGCGTGACAGGGAGGAGCTGAATGCGGAACGATGCGCAAACCTCACACAATGACAGAGGTCAAATGTTTTCTGTAAGTATTCACAAAGTTTTCCCACACTGTTGCTGGTATTTTGGCCCATTCCTCCATGCAGATCTCCTCTAGAGCAGTGATGTTTTGGGGCTGTCACTGGGCAACACAGACTTTCGACTCTTTTCAGATTTTCTATGGGGTTGAGATCTGGTGACTGGCTAGGCCACTCCAGGACCTTGAAATGCTTCTTGCAAAGCCACTCCTGGGCAATTCCACGCAAATGTCAACCTTGCTGTGAAAAATTTAATTTAACATAAAAAAATCAAAACCCTTTCTAAGTTGTCCATTTGTATCTGTATTTTATTGTATTGATGTGCTGTCATGTAAATTTTAAGGAAATTTCTGTTTATTCACCTCAGATAAGGTGTGCACAGATACTAAAATTGCTTTTTTTATACAAACCTATTTCATGCTTTAAAAAGAGGGATCAAAGACTCCTTTAATTATACTTTATGTTGATAGTAAGGATTTTGCAGAAAGATGGGGGCATGACTGAGATATAAATACACTCACTTTGTTATAACTGCATTTCCCTTTAAATTTATAAAGGCTATATTTAGGAAGTCACGACGCTTAAGTTCTGTGTCACGTCCGTAACGATTTAAAGAATAAGTTTAGATTGTATAATCATTATTATTACAATTAATTTGAAACTTTATGTACAAAGCCAAAATATGTCCATTCTAGTTATGATTGACAAATCATCTCACTTAATTGCTCTAAACAACCTAATTATGCGTTACGGACGTGACCGTTACGGACGCTTCACATTAAATCATGCATGATTTGACCAGCTTATATTTGTTTAATTAATTAATTTATTTATTTATTTCAAGCAATATAATGACACATAACAAAGGCAATCAAGAAGCATTCTGATTAAATCAATACGAAAAGATAAATTCATCAACTTTACAATATAAATCGATCTATTGCTTGAAATGGAGTGGAAAGAAGTCAAACTCACCTTGGTCTTTCATCATTTTACTGTTAAAAAAACCCCACACATATATTAAATTGATCTCTATTACTGTACATCAGAACTTTTTAGAAATCAATTAATACTAGTACCATGGAGTGTGCGTGTGTGAGAGAGAGAGAGAAATATGAGACGCGCCTTCTGTGATGACTCACTTTCTTTCCCGCGCACGCCCTCTGTGGTCAAAGGCAGTTATTTCTGTGGTGATTGTAGATCTGCGATTTCTGGACAAAATCTCTACTTTATTTGCAGTAATTGGTAAGTATTTTGGGCGTCTCTTTCACACAGATCGTCTTGATCCTCCTGACATCCAAACCAATATAAACGTGGCAAAAACCCATCGGGCCTAATGAAATGAAGTAATCATTGTGATTTTGACTTAAGACAATAACATTTCAATTATTATTTCAATGCATTGGCTAATTTTGCAATAATGTGGCTATTTTAAAGCACGATTGCGCATTCAACAACGCAAAACGGGTATAAACATTGCGATTAGTTTGACACAAAACATAATATTGCGATCATTGTGACATGATTGCTTTTTTGCATGCAAAAAAAAAAAAAAAACGCTCTCCAGACTGTTTGTTCTATATAGACACAGGCCAACACACTGTTACAATCAGACAGCGTTTCAATTCACTGACGGGACTGAGGGGAAACCAGTGCTCTTAACTCCGGAGAATATCGATATGATAAACTGCATATATAATGAATATGTATCTTAGCATTATCAATTCCATATCTTTCGGGGTCTAAAGTAAACACCTTGATGATAAAAACACATTATCAAGCAAGCAATATCATGCCCGAATTGAGTTTTGAACATGCTCACATGCCGGTTACAGTTTAGCAGCATGAGAGATATGCGTGAACTAATCTATAACACGGTGATTTCAGTTTAAATTTGATTAATTGTGCAGACTTACCTTACTGATGTCTCAGATGTTTGTTGTTTCAAATAAAAAGAGACACACAAAAAGGTCTCTGTTCAAGTTTTCCAGCGTCAGCCAAGTGATGATTTCGGAACGGTCACGTCCATAACGGAAAGAAGTCACATCCGTAACGTCCGTTTTTCCTCATAAATGGATTTTTTTTAACTAAAATAAAATAAATAATGTATGTTCTATAGAGAGCCGACACTCATCCATTCGGCTAGTATTATTTATTTTGGCTTGTGCATTTTAATTCACAGAATTTCAACAAAGTATATTGTCTCCCACAAACTCGCGTCTTTTTTTTGTCATGTCCATAACGCATGTGTATTTCCCTCATATTAAATATAAAACGCATGTGTAGATTGATATTTTTATAATGTCTGTACTCCTTTATTAAGGGAGTATGGACATATAAACAGACATTTAAATATATTGGTATTAAATGCATTTTCTGAGAATTTATATTTTATGTTTTGACTGCAAATGGCACGTCCATAACGCTGGAATTGCCCTCCTTCGTTCCCAGGGCGGTGTGTTTGAGGTCATTGTCATGCTGAAAGACCCAGCCACGTTTCATCTTCACCCTTGCTGATGGAAGGAGGTTTTCAATCAAAATCTCACAATACATGACCCCATTCATTCTTTCCTTTACACGGATCAGTCGTCAATGATGTTTCCACCCCCATGCTTCACAGTAGGTATGGTGTTCTTTAGATGCAATGCAGCATTCTTTCTCCTCCAAACACGACGAGTTTCATCTGACCATATGACATTCTCCCAATCCTCTTCTGGACCATCCAAATGCTCTCTAGCAAACCTCAGACAGGCCTGGACATGTACTGGCTTAAGCAGTGGGACACGTCTGGCACTGCAGGATTTGAGTCCCTTGCGGTGTAGTGTGTTACTGATGGTAGGTCATTCACTTGGTCCCCCCGTGTGGTTCTGGGATTTTTGCTCACCGTTCTTGGGATCATTTTGACCCCACAGGGTGAGATCTTGTGTGGAGCCCCGGATCGAGGGAGATTATCAGTGGTCTTGTATGTCTTCCATTTTCTTATAACAGTGTGACTGTTTGAGGTTGTGGACAGGTGTCTTTTATACTGATAACAAGTTCAAACAGGTGCCATTAATACAGGTAAATACTTCTTTTACTGAGGAATTTACCAATTAATTCATTAAAAATCCTACAATGTGATGTTCTGGATTTTTCTTTCTCATTTTGTCTCTCATAGTTGAAGTGTACCTATGATGAAAAGTATCTTTTTAAGTGGGAGAACTTGCACAATTGGTGGCTGACTAAATACTTTTTTGCCCCACTGTATATTCCCACAGGACTCGCCTTGTTTTTTTCTGGTCTGGCCCCGCATGCTCCGATTCAGTTTTTACTGATTGAGGAGGTGCCAGATGGGTTGGTGCCGTGTGTGCATTTGTTTGGGTCTGTTCGTCAGTACGCAAACGTTTGTGCCGGTGGATGAGTGAGATGGAAGCGGGGCTGTGGCGCGGTGTTCTATGCTTGATCCATCATGTTGGCACGTTGGTGAGGTTGGTAACCGGCAGGGAGTACATTTAGGGCTTGCTCACTTTGCCCTAAACCAATATGAGCGAAGCTTGATTGAGTCTGTTATCATTATAATTTAAAAAGAAGCCAAAGAACTATGTGATAATAAATGGCTTCATATGATCACTATCCTTAAACAAAACATTTTAAAATTATTTTCAAAATCAATGCTAACATTTCATAATTTCTGAAATTTTACACTAGAAATGTACACTATGGCTCTGTCAGCTTTGGCCAGTTTTGGTGCAACTCTACTTTTGCCTCACGCAATTTGTGATCCCCATAGGAACACAAAAAATGTACAGATCGCTTTGTTAGAATGTCTGAATATTAGCTAAAACCACATGATACTAGCGATTACCATTCTGGATATTTGTAGAAATGTACACTATGCAAACCTTTTTCCATTCATCAATTAGGCAAAGTCAAAGGGGATGCAAACTTTTGAGCTTCCAATTTATCTTCCAATCTGTCTTTAATGTGACTGTTGTCATATCAAGACCATACTGTAACACATTGAGGTAAAAGTAGTATTCCAGCTGTTTAAATAGTGTAATGGTTTAATTCACAATCTACCACATAGGATACCCTCGATCGAAACCAGCCAGGGACATCAACATTCATCCTTTCTAACCGTGGGCTGGCTGATCTAGGCTTGCCTGGTTATTTTGCTGTTTAGTTTTTTTTTTTTTACAAATTATCCATTTAGTTTTTTACTTTAATGTTGGTTAATTAAAAGATCTTAAAGGCGTAAAGAAATCATTACAATTTGCCTTGATTTCAGGCTTTACATAAAAAAGCTGCATTTTAAAAATGGGGTGTGTAGAATTTAATGATCTTTGTATGACCTCATCCTTTTATTTTTATTTATTTAACCTTCATTTATACAGGTTGTCTCATTGAGATAAATCTCTCTATGTGTGTGACAGGTGCGAGTGACAATGCCGTGGGCTGTGCGGTGATGTTGGAAGTGCTCCACTCTCTGGCAAACCTCTCCACTCCTCTAAAACATGGGGTGGTGTTTGTCTTCAATGGAGCAGAGGAGAACATGCTACAGGTGAGAGAGACTAGTTTGTATAATGAAGGTAATAATGTGTATGGTAGTAAACACAGAGAGTGGGTTAAATCTAACTAGTTACATCCAAGGAATTTATTAAATTGATTAGAACTTTAGAGCAGTTCCACCTATCCATCATTGCATGGTCATTTCTGAAAGCGGCTAACCTCCCCTTTCCAGCAGAGTACAACATCTCTGTTCTAGGTCTTACTACCTTATATAGGCATAGAGTTTTATGACCCCCCCCCCCCCCCCCCAGTGGTTAATCACAAGATGGCCGTAATCAGTGCCAGGCTAAAACAATTGAGCTTTCCAAAGAACAGTCAAAAGTTTGATTCACAATGAAGCCGGATACTCCACCGATTATAAGGACATATATTTGGGCTGCCTGGGGATTAACTTTATCGATCCAGACATCTCAGAGGCGACATCTTTATTGGAAAATCAGTTTTCATCAAACACCTTTCCTTTTACAAAGTAAACTCTGGTTTGGTCTGTGCTTGAGATAAAGCTTCAAGTTCGGTACCAAATAAATGGGCAACTTGCACTCAGGGTGGTGACGTACTTCCCTTTTACAGTAATACTACTCAACTTTTCCCGGTGCGCGTTAGTTGTATATGTCTGACGGCGCAAGTTTAGCTAGATAAATAAATATGATTGAGACTCTGAAAAATATTTAAGAATGTCTTTTTTAAGAAACAAGTAAAGAAATATTCAGAACATTGCTCTGTTCACCGCATCTACTATTAGTATGCTTAGCTTCCCGCTTAATGTTGAGGTGAAGAAGCAGTGGTTAGTGCAAATACGCCGGGACCACTTCACTGAATTGCAGTCCAATCTAAAGTATGCAACAGGCATTTCACCAAAGACCAGCTAGGATCTACTGTCCTATAGGTTCTCTCCAACTCTAATTTAGCACACCTGATTCAAATAATTGCGCAGTAAAAGATGGGTTTCCACAATTCTCTCATATTTTAACTTGATGAAAAAGTCAGTTATCTTGTTCTTGTATCAATGTCATTGACAAATGAAGGAACAATGAATGTTGATAGCTTTGGCAGTTTAAACGTAATCTTCAGTCTTGCTCGAAACTACTCAATTCTTGCGACTATTCCAAGTAGTAAGATCCTAATAGGCTTTACTGGCTAATAAGCCATGAAACGTCATAAGAAACGTTAGTCAGTTTAACAATGCTTAATGGTGTCTGGCTAAATATTCAAACTTGGCGTCATGTTAATGCATGACAAAATGATCTAATGTTGAGATGCAATTGTATGATGAGGTAGTATGTCCCAATCGGTTCCAATACTGGCATACTAGCTTACAATATACTAAACAGTACTTACTTCACCATCATCCGTGAAGTACGTAGTTTTAGAATGCAGTATGCGATTTGAGATTCCTGATGAGTCTGGATCATGACTAACTGTGCTGTCCCCGAACCAGCTTCACTAGCCGTCATTTCATGAAAATGAGTGCCTTCGTAATCGTTTATGTATGTCGATAGATACATCTTAAATCCTTTCTCCAACTTGCTAGCTGGAGCATTGCAAATCATCTTGCAAATACGATTAACAGTGTTCATTTTAGGCAACTATTGTAAACACCTTAAAAAAAGAGTACCATTATTTAATAAGGGAGCGGCACAACTACAAGTGCAGGAGCAGTTTTAAGGAGAATGCGGAAGCGGTTGTGCAGGGATCCCATTGGAAGGTTCTTAGGACCTTGACCAGCCTATTGGCAATGTTATTAGAGACAGAGATTTAATGGGTGCGCAGCAAGGCAGCTAATCACAGGGGCCTCCAAGAAGTTCATCTTATGGCTGAAAAAATTATAGCGAGTGGAATAAAATTATATTATGATTAATTTGCTACATATTATTTAGTTGACATTGAAGTGATAAACATCTATATTTTTTATGATTCCATAATGCATTTGTATGATGACCAATCTGTGACCGTGGGAGTGTTGTCAGTTGCAAGATGGGACAGTTTCCCCCTTAATTGGACTACTTTTAATGATAGCGTGCAGTTTTTATGTGGAGTCCGCGGGTGATTGTGCCTAAATTGTCAGTGAATCTGGCAACCCTGGCTATAACTTCGGATTTTGTCGCATCTGAAAAGTCAAATTAAGTAACAAAACTTAAAAATGGAACGCAGATATGTCTGCCGCTCAGAGGAAAGAAAAGCAATACATTATAAAAATATTATTTATTGATATGTGCCCTTGAGAAACTTCTTTAGCAAAGTTGTTGAGCAGTAGAAGCTAGAGAAAATTGATAGATCTGATGTTACAATGACAGAAGCAGCATCACAACTTATAGTGAAAAGGGATTATTAAATACTTATAGTATCTGCCTATCTTTTAGTTGGGAAATCAGGTAGCAAGACTTTTGCGATGGCTGGTGATGGTGGGGGGTCCACAGCTAAGGTTCTCACCCATGGGAGAGAAAGCGAAGCTCTGCCACTGAATGGTATCCAATCATATATTGTCCGGAGAGTATGTGCGTATTTGCGCATTCGAAATGGGGTTTTGTTCGCATTGTGAACTGTGAACTCGAAGTGTTCCAAGCAGGTTGAATTGACAAGTCTACTAGCCAATTAGATTCACCTTTCAATGGTATGCAGATTTCCTAATCGGGGGAAAGCCTCTATATGGAACCTCAGTGCACAATATTAACCAAGTTCAGCCAATGGGATCCAAATATTTGTGTTTTTATTGTAGAAAATGGTTTTCTATACTAAACAAATAACATTAAAAACATTACTGATGTACATCAAACAGTGGAATTATGTATTTTACATACTTGAAGTTGAGGGACACATGGAAACGGCTCATGACACCACGTACTAAAATATTTGCTGAGGCCTAGCTCTTATGTATATCAATCCACAATGTTTGGGAAACCATAGGATGTGCATAATTTTTTTTTTCTTCCAATCTATATTCTGATTAATTCCTCATAATCTCCCAGGTGTATTTTATACAGAATACCTTCACTGTGCACATCCTGACAACATGAGTGCACATACATTGCAGTTGTAATGGAGAATGGCAGTACAGGCGGAAATATCAATTTCTTCATTTACAATGAAAAGGTTTTAACAATCACATCTCAAGAGTCATAAAATGCAACTTCTCTTATTATTTTAACAAATATGCCTTTGTTTGTTAAAATGACATTCGAGGATGTGATATGGAATATGAAATATTTTAAATATATAAAAAATATTGTTTTTGTCTTTTTGTCTCACTTTTTTATATAACTCTCTCGCTCCATCTTTCTCACCACTTTAAGGGAAGTCATGGCTTCATCACTCAGCATCCCTGGGCAAATCAGATCCGAGCATTCATCAACCTGGACTCAGCGGGTGTAGGGGGCAAAGAGATGATGTTTCAGGCAGGTAGGTGGGCACACTAGGGGGGACTACATGATAATTTCATGCCACGATTTTCCTGGCCAGGATTATCCCGATTTAAGTGGAGCTTGGAGGGGGACACCTAAGAGACAGAGAGACTGTCAGCCTAATAACAATTCTCCATTACATAACTTTTGTTCTTGGGTATTTAAAAAGACATTACAGTAAAATAATACAATAACATGTAAATCTCT
Organism: Esox lucius; assembly: GCF_011004845.1. Taxonomy (NCBI): domain Eukaryota; kingdom Metazoa; phylum Chordata; class Actinopteri; order Esociformes; family Esocidae; genus Esox; species Esox lucius. The sequence goes on along the minus strand of NC_047582.1, from coordinate 3,713,518 downwards.
AAATGTATATGGTTGCCTGCTAGCAGATCCTCACCCTTCTGAGGATCAGGGATGAAAGTAGATTTAATTTCTTACCGATATTGAACTGTGGCTGCACACATTTGCATTAAAAAATGTTGTGCCTTATTAGCTAACGACAGTCCAATTTAATGGGTAAATTCTTCTTCATAACTCCCCTTTATTTTGTGTGCATTATGTATTGTGCAGATCATGCAGATAGCCTATATTATTTTGGCCTGCGCAAATGATATTCTATTTGTCTTTGCCTGTCACTTTCAGTCGGTTGAATGGTAGGAAAGTGTTAACAATTACATTATAACAATTACTATATAAACATAATTATTGTTCGTAAGTTCTACAATTTGTTGTTTGTTTGCATGCATCTCTCGTAAATACATGTCATCAAGAATAAATATCATAGGTTTGTTTGTTTCAACTGGGTATTTTCCACAGTAATGGAATGAACAGGTATTTGCACAAGCAGGAAGTGGAGACATGATCAAATGCATTTTCTGTATGCTGTTGTGGTTAGGTTAGTACTATTGTAAATTAATTGGAAAGCATTAGAAAGCTTATTCAAAACTTAATCATTATATCAAAACACTGCTGACTTTGTGTGTGAGGTGACAAAATACTTACAGAAGCACCGTAACTCTTTAGGGAAGTTCATTTGAATTATTAGCCTACTATCAGACACCCCACACATGCCTTTATAGCCCTACACATGTACACAGGCCAGATAATTCGTGCCCAAGCAATATTCTATATAACAAATAAATAAAAACGCACAAATTAGCGGGAGAGAGAGAGATGTGTTTATAATACACAGACTCTCACTCCACATTTTAAAATATGGATGTCTTTATGAAAATACTAAACTGTAGATCGTAAGTAATTTGAGACTGGCCAAGCTATAATATAAAATGCCTGTGCTTGTGCCAGGCAGGTTATAACAATTTAGTGGATATAATGCACCCTTTTTTCTTTCAGACATGTTTTGTCTGATAGCCTAATAATCAGACAAAATTAAGATCTAATTAACCCTTATCTCTGGCATATTTCGGATCGGATATGGCCAACTTCGGATGCCAGTTGGATTGGGTATTGATTTTACAACAAATCGGACTGATATTTTGGGTGTCGGATTAAAATATCACAGACATAGTTTGGCTGTGATATACATTTCGTGATCCGATGAAGACTTTGACTATGAAGACACTTTCTTGGCTGACAGTGAAGCACATTCAAGTTGTTCTAAGTTGTTTATTCTCATGCTTCCTCAGGGGAGAGACAGATGATAGGTTGATGGAAATAATGGGCCAAAATTTACGATTGCATTCTTGCAGTGGAACATTTGGGGAAAATGTTTTTGTTAAATCTTTACAATACAAACCCTACGCATGACGACATTTAAGAATTTAATATAGATTTTTATTGTAATTGATTATTCTTCTATTCTCTTACCCAGCATACTTTAATCTCTGCTGATTTTCTCCCATTGCATAAATCTTGTTCTTGGTGATTTCAAAATAATTTACAATAAAATTAGAAGGGTTTCTTGCATTAATACAAGAACATCTGTACATCTATATGGTTGCTGCTAGCTTAGGCATTCAGCTTCATTGAAAATAGGTTACATTGCTGAGGATGTTTAGTGGTATAGTACAACATGATATGAGATGTGTGCACCACTTAATAAATAAACTAGTCAGGGACACTTCAGCGACTGGCAGAGCTTTTTCAAGTCACTTCTGTGAGTATTATTCTAATTTACAATTATCCTAATTATGGAATTTCTCCACGATGTCATAATCGCATTTTCCATTGTGATTAGTACTGACATTGTCTATCGTCCCATCCGTAGGGCACACATACAGCTCCAGAAAAAATTTAGAAACCACTGCACCTTTTTCTTTTCTTTCCAAAGATTTTGAAAAGGAAGGTTTTGAGTGAGGAACAGAAGGGTTAAAATTAAGAGACCACTGCAAATTGAACGCTTCTGTTCCTCACTCAAAACTTTGCTTTTCAACTTTTTTGGGAAGCAAAGAAAAAGGTTCAGTTGTCTCTTAATTTTTTCCGGAGCTGTATATAATATAATATGCCGTCACTTCCGGTATGTGGTACATTCCCTTTCCGGGAAGAATCTATCATTTGTAGATTTGTTTCGGGACTGGTAAAAGTTTTTTGCGTCATGTTAATTTGTTTTCTATAATGTTAATTTGTTTTCTAAAATGTAAAAGTGTTTAGCCCATGTATTTGTGTTTTATGGTAGGTGATTTCTTTTTCCAAAATGTAATTTTGTCTCGAGCTTTTGTAAAAGTGTTTCATTCTTGTAATGTTGCTTTGCACTTCTCGGCCAGATAACCATGGTCCCTCTCATCTTTAGTCTGGAGGATGCGGCATCCATGATTCCCAAAAATAATTTCACATTTTGTTTCGTCAGACCACAGCACAGTTTTCCACTTCGCCGCAGACCATCTTAAATGAGCTCATTCCCAGAATCAGTGGTGGAATGTGCTGGATCTTGTTTTTATATGATTTCTTCTTTTCTTGGTAGAGTTTGAACTTTTCTGCATTTGTGGATGCAGTGATGTACTGTGTTCCTGAGCCCATGCAGTGAAGTCCACTACAGAATCGTGTCTGTTTTTAATGCAGGTTTTCGATGGTTACTTTCGTAACTCCAGTTCTATGAGTGGGGTGTCGCCCATTGGGGCTTCGCTCCTATTGGTTTACCCCTCTACCAATAGGCAGACACTGATATTTTAAATATGCAAATTGCACCTCTTATGGCCATCTGCCCCATGGCTATAAAAAAGGTCATCATACTCTGTTCCATCTCCCAACATTCCTTTCTTCACGAGAAAAGCAGTCAGGGACCGGTCAGGGTATGAACCCTATGGGCGACGCTCCACTCATAGAAATGGAGTTACGAAAGTAACCATCGTTCTGTATTGTGAAGCTTTGCCCATAGGGGCTTCGCTCCTATTGGTTTAGGGCAAAGCGAGCGAGCCCAAGATGTACTCCCTGGCGGTCCCCTACCTCACTAACGAGATAAGAGCCAACAGGACGGCTCAGTTGTGGAACGACCACGACACCTAGTTGCTTCAATCCCGCTCACACCAAGCACGTACGTTTGCGCACTGACAGCCCCAAACTAATGCACTCACGGCACCAACCCAACCGGTACCTCCTCAATCAGATCAATTGCCTCACACAACCAGTGAGACAAATGCTGTTTCGACAACAGACAAAGAGTTGTGGCGCGTGTGCCGTACATACTGTACCAAAGTGCGCACCGGACACAAACGATGCAACCTCTCCTCCCTCACACTCCTCCCTCACACCCGCATCTTCATGGAATGAAACAACGCCTTGATCACCTTGGGCAGAAAGGCCGGTTTAGGGAGTAACACAGCCCTGCTACCATCGCCGTTGATGGCGAAACAGCCAGGCTGCGTCGACAGCGAACAAATGTCACTGACCCTCTTAGCAGAGGTAAGAGCCAACAAAAGCGCCATTTTAAGGGACAGCATCTTCAACGGTATCTGATATATCGGTTCAAATGTCGCGCCACACAGCGCCTCCAGAACCAAAGCCAAATCCCACTGCGGCAACGTCCGTTTCCACTGGCCGGAAAAGGCGGGACCCGACCTAAAAACATTTAACCAAGGGATGACAAAACACAGACATTCCATTGAACCCCTCATGACACGCTGAGATCGCACATGCATACACCTTAAGCGTGCCAGGGGACCTTTGCTTCTCAAAGAGACTCTGCAGGAACGACAGGACACTGCCCATGTCACAACTGAGGGGGTCAACCACCGCGTCCTCACACCAGTGGGCAAAGCTCGGGACCTTGACCAGCCGCCGCCGTGGGCGGGCGAACCAGCGTTGAAAGCTTCTCATGTGTAGCAGGCCCAGCGGGACCACCACGTGGGCCGACGACATCAAGGCCAGGAGAGACATGACAGCGTACACCGACAATGTGCGTAACGGCCGGACGTGGGCCAAGGCCCGGAGAGTGGCCTTTCGCCGCACCTCGGACACTCGAGCCCTCATAGATACTGTGGATATCTGGAGTACCACCAGTTGACTGGGCTGAGGAGCACTCTTCTTCCAGTTCACCGCAAAGCCCAGGCGAGTGAGCTGAGTCACCAACCGTAACGTGTGAACCCGCGTGTCGACCTCCAGGCCTCGAAACCTCAGGAGGGGCAGCGGATGCAGCGGAGGAGGAAGGGACCGGCAAGAGCGGACCAAAACAGAGCCGCTCCTCCCTGTCCTTCTTTTGGCGCACCAGGGCCTCAGTGACCACGGCGCCGAAGAAGGCGTCTTCCTGTAGCGGAGCGTTCAGGAATGGAACCTTCTCTGGCTCCTTCAGGGAGGTCAACGCCAGCCACAGGTGTCGCACCCGCACGACCGACGTCGCCATCACCCGACCAGCCGAGAGGTAGTTGGCCTTTGTGAGCTTCAAGATGGCTGCTGAAGCTCGAGCCACCTCGCTCACCTCAGCCGGTGACAACGAGGTGCGACCCTCAGTCATCCCGGCCACGGCTGCTGCAAGAAGGCCCACATTGTTGCAGGCCGCGAAAGACTGCACGGAGAGGGCACACTGCTTCTCCGCCAGGCTGGCAGAGACACGGTCCCTCACAGACGGCAGGGCTGGGCGCTTGTCGGTCCAAGTGCTCAGGCCCGGAACCAAGGAAGACGCCAGAGTAGTTTCCAGGGGCGGGATGCCCCTGCTAATTGTCTCCAACCGGCCCCCCACCGTGGTGAAGACGAGGTGAGACTTCACTGTCCCCCGGGTCACTGCCCCCCATGCCTCCTCTGCGTACTTCCGCAGGGAGGGGACCTCCGGTGCCGCTGTTGTGCGGCGGGCCCGCGTCCAGTGGGTGGCCTCGAAGAGGTCTTCCCCCTCCTCCGGCGCGGGCACCGGCATAGGAATGCGCAGGCGCCGGAGATGGTAGCAGCGGAGATGGCAGCGAAGAAGTCCTCCTTCACTGACGGGGGGGTCGACACTTCTGTCCTTGGGGGGTGCGACCTCCTCCTCCGAAGAGGAAGAGCTGGAACAACTCAGCCGAGCAGGGGAGAACAGTTCCCGACACGGGCGGAGCCAAACCGGGCCGGTCCCCTCAGCCTCAGACCCCGACTCCTGAAAGGAGTCCTCCTCAGAGAGGAGAGAGAGGACGTTGGCGAGGGGGACCTCCTCGGCAAAGTTCGCCAGCCTGTCCATCCTCACCTGCAAAGGGAGGACAGTGCAGGCGGTGCATACAGGCTCCTCAATGGCACCGTCGCAAGCATGCAGCGGTCCCAGACACGCACAGCATAGTTTGTGTGTTTCCACCGCCGGGTCCAGCTCGCTACATCGGCCGGCCAACAGTGAAGTCGGCGGCCAGGGTGCCGTGCTAGAAGAAGCCGCTCCAGCGGCTGAAGTAGGTGAAGCCATCCTTGGCTTTGTAGAAATCACTGATTGCATACTAAAAACTTTCTTGTGACGAAAGAAGGAAGACGGAAGAAAGTATGACAACCTCTTTTATAGCCATTGGGCAGATGGCCATGAGAGGTGCGATTTGCATATTTAAATTTTCAGTGCCTGCCTTTTGGCAGAGGGGTAAACCAATAGGAGCGAAGCCCCTATGGGCAACGCTTCACGATATAGAACGGATTAGCTTTCAGTGGGACATTGCAAACTGTTGTGTGCTAGCGTTTTTGAAGACCTGGCTGGATCCTACAGTGCCAGATTTGGGCGTCACCCCAGCTGTCTTTTCCATCTACCAGCAGGACATAACTTCATGTCAGTTAAACGTAAGGGTGGAGAGGTCTGCATTATGTTTAACTCTTGCTGGGGAAAATATGTTGTACTCGCAACACATTGTTCACCAGACCTGGAGCTATAGACTGTAAAGGTACAGTCCCTTCTACCTTCTGTGGGAATTCAACTCCGCTTTTATCACAGCAATCTACATACCCCCGAAGGTGGAAAAACATGCGTGCTATAAGACCTATATGGAGTAATAA